>NW_027446314.1:0-65084 GCF_038048845.1 Mixophyes fleayi | reverse complement strand
TAAACATAGTCATTTCTTCATTGCCGTCCAAAAACAACGCTTTTTTACACTCCGAGTCTCCCTTCTCTTGGAAACAATGACTTACATCAATCCTTTTACATAATTCTTGTTTCTCCTGACATTTCTAACATTGCCCACAAATATCAACTTTCTAAGTCTTTCTGAGCAGGAGAAATCGCAAAACATAGTCATTTCTTCATTGCAGTCCAAAAACAACGCTTTTTTACACTCCAGGTCTCCCTTTCTCTTGGAAACAATGACTTACATCCAATCCTTTTACATAATTCTTGTTTCTCATGACATTTGCTAACATTGCCCACAATTATCAACTTTCTAAGTCTTTCTGAGCAAGAGAAATCGCAAAACAGTCATTTCTTCATTGCAGTCCAAAAACAACGCTTTTTTACACTCCAGGTCTCCCTTTCTCTTGGAAACAATGACTTACATCAAATCCTTTTACATAATTCTTGTTTCTCATGACATTTCTAACATTGCCACAATTATCAACTTTCTAAGTCTTTCTGAGCAGGAGAATTCGCAAAATATAGTCATTTCTTCATTGCCGTCCAAAAACAACGCTTTTTTACACTCCTGTCTCCCTTTCTCCTGGAAACAATGACTTACATCAATCCTTTTACATAATTCTTGTTTCTCATGACATTTCTAACATTGCCCACAATTATTAACTTTCTAAGTCTTTCTGAGCAGGAGAAATCGCAAAACATAGTCATTTCTTCATTGCAGTCCAAAAACAACGCTTTTTTACACTCCAGTCTCCCTTTCTCTTGGCAACAATGACTTACATCAATCCTTTTACATAATTCTTATTTCTCATGACATTTCTACCATTGCCCACAATTATCAACTTTCTAAGTCTTTCTGAGCAGGAGAAATCGCAAAACAGAGTAATTTCTTCATTGCCGTCCAAAAACAACGCTTTTTTACACTCCTGTCTCCCTTTCTCTTGGAAACAATGACTTACATCAATCCTTTTACATAATTCTTGTTTCTCATGACATTTCTAACATTGTCCACAATTATCAACTTTCTAAGTCTTTCTGAGCAGGAGAAATCGCAAAATATAGTCATTTCTTCATTGCCGTCCAAAAACAACGCTTTTTTACACTCCTGTCTCCCTTTCTCTTGGAAACAATGACTTACATCAATAATTTTACATAATTCTTGTTTCTCATGACATTTCTAACATTGCCCACAATTATCAACTTTCTAAGTCTTTGTGAGCAAGAGAAATCGCAAAACAGTCATTTATTCATTGCCGTCCAAAAACAATGCTTTTTTACACTCCAGTCTCCCTTTCTCTTGGAAACAATGACTTACATCAATACTTTTACATAATTCTTGTTTCTCCTGACATTTCTAACATTGCCCACAAATATCAACTTTCTAAGTCTTTCTGAGCAGGAGAAATCGCAAAACATAGTCATTTCTTCATTGCAGTCCAAAAACAACGCTTTTTTACACTCCAGTCTCCCTTTCTCTTGGAAACAATGACTGACATCAATCCTTTTACATAATTCTTGTTTCTCATGACATTTCTAACATTGTCCACAATTATCAACTTTCTAAGTCTTTCTGAGCAGGAGAAATCGCAAAACATAGTCATTTCTTCATTGCCGTCCAAAAATAACGCTTTTTTACACTTCTGTCCCCCTTTCTCTTGGAAACAATGACTTACATCAATACTTTTACATAATTCCTTGTTTCTCCTGACATTTCTAACATTGCCCACAATTATCAACTTTCTAAGTCTTTTTGAGCAGGAGAAATCGCAGAACATAGTCATTTCTTCATTGCAGTCCAAAAACAACGCTTTTTTACACTCCTGTCTCCATTTCTCTTGGAAACAATGACTTACATCAATCCTTTTACATAATTCTTGTTTCTCCTGACATTTCTAACATTGCCCACAAATATCAACTTTCTAAGTCTTTCTGAGCAGGAGAAATCGCAAAATATAGTCATTTCTTCATTGCCGTCCAAAAAACAACGCTTTTTTACACTCCTGTCTCCCTTTCTCCTGGAAACAATGACTTACATTAATAATTTTACATAATTCTTGTTTCTCATGACATTTCTAACATTGCCCACAATTATCAACTTTCTAAGTCTTTCTGAGCAAGAGAAATCGCAAAACAGTCATTTATTCATTGCCGTCCAAAAACAATGCTTTTTTACACTCCAGTCTCCCTTTCTCTTGGAAACAATGACTTACATCAATACTTTTACATAATTCTTGTTTCTCCTGACATTTCTAACATTGCCCACAAATATCAACTTTCTAAGTCTTTCTGAGCAGGAGAAATCGCAAAACATAGTCATTTCTTCATTGCAGTCCAAAAACAACGCTTTTTTACACTCCAGTCTCCCTTTCTCTTGGAAACAATGACTTACATCAATCCTTTTACATAATTCTTGTTTCTCATGACATTTCTAACATTGTCCACAAATATCAACTTTCTAAGTCTTTCTGAGCAGGAGAAATCGCAAAACATAGTCATTTCTTCATTGCAGTCCAAAAACAACGCTTTTTTACACTCCAGTCTCCCTTTCTCTTGGAAACAATGACTTACACCAATCCTTTTACATAATTCTTGTTTCTCATGACATTTCTAACATTGTCCACAATTATCAACTTTCTAAGTCTTTCTGAGCAGGAGAAATCGCAAAATATAGTCATTTCTTCATTGCCGTCCAAAAACAACGCCTTTTTACACTCCTGTCTCCCTTTCTCCTGGAAACAATGACTTACATCAATCCTTTTACATAATTCTTGTTTCTCATGACATTTCTAACATTGCCCACAATTATTAACTTTCTAAGTCTTTCTGAGCAGGAGAAATCGCAAAACATAGTCATTTCTTCATTGCAGTCCAAAAACAACGCTTTTTTACACTCCAGTCTCCCTTTCTCTTGGCAACAATGACTTACATCAATCCTTTTACATAATTCTTATTTCTTATGACATTTCTACCATTGCCCACAATTATCAACTTTCTAAGTCTTTCTGAGCAGGAGAAATCGCAAAACAGAGTAATTTCTTCATTGCCGTCCAAAAACAACGCTTTTTTACACTCCTGTCTCCCTTTCTCTTGGAAACAATGACTTACATCAATCCTTTTACATAATTCTTGTTTCTCATGACATTTCTAACATTGTCCACAATTATCAACTTTCTAAGTCTTTCTGAGCAGGAGAAATCGCAAAACATAGTCATTTCTTCATTGCCGTCCAAAAACAACGCTTTTTTACACTCCTGTCTCCCTTTCTCTTGGAAACAATGACTTACATCAATCCATTTACATAATTCTTGTTTCTCCTGACATTTCTAACATTGCCCACAAATATCAACTTTCTAAGTCTTTCTGAGCAGGAGAAATCGCAAAACATAGTCATTTCTTCATTGCAGTCCAAAAACAACGCTTTTTTACACTCCAGTCTCCCTTTCTCTTGGAAACAATGACTTACATCAATCCTTTTACATAATTTTTGTTTCTCATGACATTTCTAACATTGTCCACAATTATCAACTTTCTAAGTCTTTCTGAGCAGGAGAAATCGCAAAATATAGTCATTTCTTCATTGCAGTCCAAAAACAACGCTTTTTTACACTCCAGTCTCCCTTTCTCTTGGAAACAATGACTTACATCAATCCTTTTACATAATTCTTGTTTCTCCTGACATTCGTAACATTGCCCACAATTATCAACTTTCTAAGTCTTTCTGAGCAGGAGAAATCGCAAAATATAGTCATTTCTTCATTGCCGTCCAAAAACAACGCTTTTTTACACTCCTGTCTCCCTTTCTCCTGGAAACAATGACTTACATCAATAATTTTACATAATTCTTGTTTCTCATGACATTTCTAACATTGCCCACAATTATCAACTTTCTAAGTCTTTGTGAGCAAGAGAAATCGCAAAACAGTCATTTATTCATTGCCGTCCAAAAACAATGCTTTTTTACACTCCAGTCTCCCTTTCTCTTGGAAACAATGACTTACATCAATACTTTTACATAATTCTTGTTTCTCCTGACATTTCTAACATTGCCCACAAATATCAACTTTCTAAGTCTTTCTGAGCAGGAGAAATCGCAAAACATAGTCATTTCTTCATTGCAGTCCAAAAACAACGCTTTTTTACACTCCAGTCTCCCTTTCTCTTGGAAACAATGACTTACATCAATCCTTTTACATAATTCTTGTTTCTCATGACATTTCTAACATTGTCCACAATTATCAACTTTCTAAGTCTTTCTGAGCAGGAGAAATCGCAAAACATAGTCATTTCTTCATTGCCGTCCAAAAATAACGCTTTTTTTACACTCCTGTCCCCCTTTCTCTTGGAAACAATGACTTACATCAATACTTTTACATAATTCTTGTTTCTCCTGACATTTCTAACATTGCCCACAATTATCAACTTTCTAAGTCTTTTTGAGCAGGAGAAATCGCAGAACATAGTCATTTCTTCATTGCAGTCCAAAAACAACGCTTTTTTACACTCCTGTCTCCATTTCTCTTGGAAACAATGACTTACATCAATCCTTTTACATAATTCTTGTTTCTCCTGACATTTCTAACATTGCCCACAAATATCAACTTTCTAAGTCTTTCTGAGCAGGAGAAATCGCAAAATATAGTCATTTCTTCATTGCCGTCCAAAAACAACGCTTTTTTTACACTCCTGTCTCCCTTTCTCCTGGAAACAATGACTTACATCAATAATTTTACATAATTCTTGTTTCTCATGACATTTCTAACATTGCCCACAATTATCAACTTTCTAAGTCTTTCTGAGCAAGAGAAATCGCAAAACAGTCATTTATTCATTGCCGTCCAAAAACAATGCTTTTTTACACTCCAGTCTCCCTTTCTCTTGGAAACAATGACTTACATCAATACTTTTACATAATTCTTGTTTCTCCTGACATTTCTAACATTGCCCACAAATATCAACTTTCTAAGTCTTTCTGAGCAGGAGAAATCGCAAAACATAGTCATTTCTTCATTGCAGTCCAAAAACAACGCTTTTTTACACTCCAGTCTCCCTTTCTCTTGGAAACAATGACTTACATCAATCCTTTTACATAATTCTTGTTTCTCATGACATTTCTAACATTGTCCACAAATATCAACTTTCTAAGTCTTTCTGAGCAGGAGAAATCGCAAAACATAGTCATTTCTTCATTGCAGTCCAAAAACAACGCTTTTTTACACTCCAGTCTCCCTTTCTCTTGGAAACAATGACTTACATCAATCCTTTTACATAATTCTTGTTTCTCATGACATTTCTAACATTGTCCACAATTATCAACTTTCTAAGTCTTTCTGAGCAGGAGAAATCGCAAAACATAGTCATTTCTTCATTGCCGTCCAAAAATAACGCTTTTTTACACTCCTGTCCCCCTTTCTCTTGGAAACAATGACTTACATCAATACTTTTACATAATTCTTGTTTCTCCTGACATTTCTAACATTGCCCACAATTATCAACTTTCTAAGTCTTTTTGAGCAGGAGAAATCGCAGAACATAGTCATTTCTTCATTGCAGTCCAAAAAAACGCTTTTTTACACTCCTGTCTCCATTTCTCTTGGAAACAATGACTTACATCAATCCTTTTACATAATTCTTGTTTCTCCTGACATTTCTAACATTGCCCACAAATATCAACTTTCTAAGTCTTTCTGAGCAGGAGAAATCGCAAAATATAGTCATTTCTTCATTGCCGTCCAAAAACAACGCTTTTTTACACTCCTGTCTCCCTTTCTCCTGGAAACAATGACTTACATCAATAATTTTACATAATTCTTGTTTCTCATGACATTTCTAACATTGCCCACAATTATCAACTTTCTAAGTCTTTCTGAGCAAGAGAAATCGCAAAACAGTCATTTATTCATTGCCGTCCAAAAACAATGCTTTTTTACACTCCAGTCTCCCTTTCTCTTGGAAACAATGACTTACATCAATACTTTTACATAATTCTTGTTTCTCCTGACATTTCTAACATTGCCCACAAATATCAACTTTCTAAGTCTTTCTGAGCAGGAGAAATCGCAAAACATAGTCATTTCTTCATTGCAGTCCAAAAACAACGCTTTTTTACACTCCAGTCTCCCTTTCTCTTGGAAACAATGACTTACATCAATCCTTTTACATAATTCTTGTTTCTCATGACATTTCTAACATTGTCCACAAATATCAACTTTCTAAGTCTTTCTGAGCAGGAGAAATCGCAAAACATAGTCATTTCTTCATTGCAGTCCAAAAACAACGCTTTTTTACACTCCTGTCTCCATTTCTCTTGGAAACAATGACTTACATCAATCCTTTTACATAATTCTTCTTTCTCCTGACATTTCTAACATTGCCCACAATTATCAACTTTCTAAGTCTTTCTGAGCAGGAGAAACCGCAAAATATAGTCATTTCTTCATTGCCGTCCAAAAACAACGCTTTTTTACACTCCTGTCTCCCTTTCTCCTGGAAACAATGACTTACATCAATCCTTTTACATAATTCTTGTTTCTCATGACATTTCTAACATTGCCCACAATTATCAACTTTCTAAGTCTTTCTGAGCAGGAGAAATCGCAAAACATAGTCATTTCTTCATTGCCGTCCAAAAACAACGCTTTTTTTACACTCCTGTCTCCCTTTCTCTTGGAAACAATGACTTACATCAATACTTTTACATAATTCTTGTTTCTCCTGACATTTCTAACATTGCCCACAATTATCAACTTTCTAAGTCTTTCTGAGCAGGAGAAACCGCAAAATATAGTCATTTCTTCATTGCCGTCCAAAAACAACGCTTTTTTACACTCCTGTCTCCCTTTCTCCTGGAAACAATGACTTACATCAATCCTTTTACATAATTCTTGTTTCTCATGACATTTCTAACATTGCCCACAATTATCAACTTTCTAAGTCTTTCTGAGCAAGAGAAATCGCAAAACAGTCATTTATTCATTGCCGTCCAAAAACAATGCTTTTTTACACTCCAGTCTCCCTTTCTCTTGGAAACAATGACTTACATCAATACTTTTACATAATTCTTGTTTCTCCTGACATTTCTAACATTGCCCACAAATATCAACTTTCTAAGTCTTTCTGAGCAGGAGAAATCGCAAAACATAGTCATTTCTTCATTGCAGTCCAAAAACAACGCTTTTTTACACTCCAGTCTCCCTTTCTCTTGGAAACAATGACTTACATCAATCCTTTTACATAATTCTTGTTTCTCATGACATTTCTAACATTGTCCACAATTATCAACTTTCTAAGTCTTTCTGAGCAGGAGAAATCGCAAAACATAGTCATTTCTTCATTGCCGTCCAAAAATAACGCTTTTTTACACTCCTGTCCCCCTTTCTCTTGGAAACAATGACTTACATCAATACTTTTACATAATTCTTGTTTCTCCTGACATTTCTAACATTGCCCACAATTATCAACTTTCTAAGTCTTTTTGAGCAGGAGAAATCGCAGAACATAGTCATTTCTTCATTGCAGTCCAAAAACAACGCTTTTTTACACTCCTGTCTCCATTTCTCTTGGAAACAATGACTTACATCAATCCTTTTACATAATTCTTGTTTCTCCTGACATTTCTAACATTGCCCACAAATATCAACTTTCTAAGTCTTTCTGAGCAGGAGAAATCGCAAAATATAGTCATTTCTTCATTGCCGTCCAAAAACAACGCTTTTTTACACTCCTGTCTCCCTTTCTCCTGGAAACAATGACTTACATCAATAATTTTACATAATTCTTGTTTCTCATGACATTTCTAACATTGCCCACAATTATCAACTTTCTAAGTCTTTCTGAGCAAGAGAAATCGCAAAACAGTCATTTATTCATTGCCGTCCAAAAACAATGCTTTTTTACACTCCAGTCTCCCTTTCTCTTGGAAACAATGACTTACATCAATACTTTTACATAATTCTTGTTTCTCCTGACATTTCTAACATTGCCCACAAATATCAACTTTCTAAGTCTTTCTGAGCAGGAGAAATCGCAAAACATAGTCATTTCTTCATTGCAGTCCAAAAACAACGCTTTTTTACACTCCAGTCTCCCTTTCTCTTGGAAACAATGACTTACATCAATCCTTTTACATAATTCTTGTTTCTCATGACATTTCTAACATTGTCCACAAATATCAACTTTCTAAGTCTTTCTGAGCAGGAGAAATCGCAAAACATAGTCATTTCTTCATTGCAGTCCAAAAACAACGCTTTTTTACACTCCAGTCTCCCTTTCTCTTGGAAACAATGACTTACATCAATCCTTTTACATAATTCTTGTTTCTCATGACATTTCTAACATTGTCCACAATTATCAACTTTCTAAGTCTTTCTGAGCAGGAGAAATCGCAAAACATAGTCATTTCTTCATTGCCGTCCAAAAATAACGCTTTTTTACACTCCTGTCCCCCTTTCTCTTGGAAACAATGACTTACATCAATACTTTTACATAATTCTTGTTTCTCCTGACATTTCTAACATTGCCCACAATTATCAACTTTCTAAGTCTTTTTGAGCAGGAGAAATCGCAGAACATAGTCATTTCTTCATTGCAGTCCAAAAAAACGCTTTTTTACACTCCTGTCTCCATTTCTCTTGGAAACAATGACTTACATCAATCCTTTTACATAATTCTTGTTTCTCCTGACATTTCTAACATTGCCCACAAATATCAACTTTCTAAGTCTTTCTGAGCAGGAGAAATCGCAAAATATAGTCATTTCTTCATTGCCGTCCAAAAACAACGCTTTTTTACACTCCTGTCTCCCTTTCTCCTGGAAACAATGACTTACATCAATAATTTTACATAATTCTTGTTTCTCATGACATTTCTAACATTGCCCACAATTATCAACTTTCTAAGTCTTTCTGAGCAAGAGAAATCGCAAAACAGTCATTTATTCATTGCCGTCCAAAAACAATGCTTTTTTACACTCCAGTCTCCCTTTCTCTTGGAAACAATGACTTACATCAATACTTTTACATAATTCTTGTTTCTCCTGACATTTCTAACATTGCCCACAAATATCAACTTTCTAAGTCTTTCTGAGCAGGAGAAATCGCAAAACATAGTCATTTCTTCATTGCAGTCCAAAAACAACGCTTTTTTACACTCCAGTCTCCCTTTCTCTTGGAAACAATGACTTACATCAATCCTTTTACATAATTCTTGTTTCTCATGACATTTCTAACATTGTCCACAAATATCAACTTTCTAAGTCTTTCTGAGCAGGAGAAATCGCAAAACATAGTCATTTCTTCATTGCAGTCCAAAAACAACGCTTTTTTACACTCCTGTCTCCATTTCTCTTGGAAACAATGACTTACATCAATCCTTTTACATAATTCTTCTTTCTCCTGACATTTCTAACATTGCCCACAATTATCAACTTTCTAAGTCTTTCTGAGCAGGAGAAACCGCAAAATATAGTCATTTCTTCATTGCCGTCCAAAAACAACGCTTTTTTACACTCCTGTCTCCCTTTCTCCTGGAAACAATGACTTACATCAATCCTTTTACATAATTCTTGTTTCTCATGACATTTCTAACATTGCCCACAATTATCAACTTTCTAAGTCTTTCTGAGCAGGAGAAATCGCAAAACATAGTCATTTCTTCATTGCCGTCCAAAAACAACGCTTTTTTTACACTCCTGTCTCCCTTTCTCTTGGAAACAATGACTTACATCAATACTTTTACATAATTCTTGTTTCTCCTGACATTTCTAACATTGCCCACAATTATCAACTTTCTAAGTCTTTTTGAGCAGGAGAAATCGCAGAACATAGTCATTTCTTCATTGCAGTCCAAAAACAACGCTTTTTTACACTCCTGTCTCCATTTCTCTTGGAAACAATGACTTACATCAATCCTTTTACATAATTCTTGTTTCTCCTGACATTTCTAACATTGCCCACAATTATCAACTTTCTAAGTCTTTCTGAGCAGGAGAAATCGCAAAATATAGTCATTTCTTCATTGCAGTCCAAAAACAACGCTTTTTTACACTCCAGTCTCCCTTTCTCTTGGAAACAATGACTTACATCAATCCTTTTACATAATTCTTGTTTCTCATGACATTTCTAACATTGCCCACAAATATCAACTTTCTAAGTCTTTCTGAGCAGGAGAAATCGCAAAATATAGTCATTTCTTCATTGCCGTCCAAAAACAACGCTTTTTTACACTCCTGTCTCCCTTTCTCCTGGAAACAATGACTTACATCAATACTTCTACATAATTCTTGTTTCTCATTACATTTCTAACATTGCCCACAATTATCAACTTTCTAAGTCTTTCTGAGCAAGAGAAATTGCAAAACAGTCATTTCTTCATTGCAGTCCAAAAACAACGCTTTTTTACACTCCAGTCTCCCTTTCTCTTGGAAACAATGACTTACATCAATCCTTTTACATAATTCTTGTTTCTCATGACATTTCTAACATTGCCCACAAATATCAACTTTCTAAGTCTTTCTGAGCAGGAGAAATCGCAAAATATAGTCATTTCTTCATTGCCGTCCAAAAACAACGCTTTTTTACACTCCTGTCTCCCTTTCTCCTGGAAACAATGACTTACATCAATACTTCTACATAATTCTTGTTTCTCATTACATTTCTAACATTGCCCACAATTATCAACTTTCTAAGTCTTTCTGAGCAAGAGAAATTGCAAAACAGTCATTTCTTCATTGCAGTCCAAAAACAACGCTTTTTTACACTCCAGTCTCCCTTTCTCTTGGAAACAATGACTTACATCAATCCTTTTACATAATTCTTGTTTCTCATGACATTTCTAACATTGTCCACAAATATCAACTTTCTAAGTCTTTCTGAGCAGGAGAAATCGCAAAACATAGTCATTTCTTCATTGCAGTCCAAAAACAACGCTTTTTTACACTCCAGTCTCCCTTTCTCTTGGAAACAATGACTTACATCAATCCTTTTACATAATTCTTGTTTCTCATGACATTTCTAACATTGCCCACAAATATCAACTTTCTAAGTCTTTCTGAGCAGGAGAAATCGCAAAATATAGTCATTTCTTCATTGCCGTCCAAAAACAACGCTTTTTTACACTCCTGTCTCCCTTTCTCCTGGAAACAATGACTTACATCAATCCTTTTACATAATTCTTGTTTCTCATGACATTTCTAACATTGCCCACAATTATCAACTTTCTAAGTCTTTCTGAGCAAGAGAAATCGCAAAACAGTCATTTATTCATTGCCGTCCAAAAACAATGCTTTTTTACACTCCAGTCTCCCTTTCTCTTGGAAACAATGACTTACATCAATACTTTTCCATAATTCTTGTTTCTCCTGACATTTCTAACATTGCCCACAAATATCAACTTTCTAAGTCTTTCTGAGCAGCAGAAATCGCAAAACATAGTCATTTCTTCATTGCAGTCCAAAAACAACGCTTTTTTACACTCCAGTCTCCCTTTCTCTTGGAAACAATGACTTACATCAATCCTTTTACATAATTCTTGTTTCTCATGACATTTCTAACATTGTCCATAAATATCAACTTTCTAAGTCTTTCTGAGCAGGAGAAATCGCAAAATATAGTCATTTCTTCATTGCCGTCCAAAAACAACGCTTTTTTACACTCCTGTCTCCCTTTCTCCTGGAAACAATGACTTACATCAATACTTCTACATAATTCTTGTTTCTCATTACATTTCTAACATTGCCCACAATTATCAACTTTCTAAGTCTTTCTGAGCAAGAGAAATTGCAAAACAGTCATTTCTTCATTGCAGTCCAAAAACAACGCTTTTTTACACTCCAGTCTCCCTTTCTCTTGGAAACAATGACTTACATCAATCCTTTTACATAATTCTTGTTTCTCATGACATTTCTAACATTGTCCACAAATATCAACTTTCTAAGTCTTTCTGAGCAGGAGAAATCGCAAAACATAGTCATTTCTTCATTGCAGTCCAAAAACAACGCTTTTTTACACTCCAGTCTCCCTTTCTCTTGGAAACAATGACTTACATCAATCCTTTTACATAATTCTTGTTTCTCATGACATTTCTAACATTGCCCACAAATATCAACTTTCTAAGTCTTTCTGAGCAGGAGAAATCGCAAAATATAGTCATTTCTTCATTGCCGTCCAAAAACAACGCTTTTTTACACTCCTGTCTCCCTTTCTCCTGGAAACAATGACTTACAACGGCAATGAATAAATGACTGTTTTGCGATTTCTCTTGCTCAGAAAGACTTAGAAAGTTGATAATTGTGGGCAATGTTAGAAATGTCAGGAGAAACAAGAATTATGTAAAAGTATTGATGTAAGTCATTGTTTCCAAGAGAAAGGGAGACAGGAGTGTAAAAAAGTGTTGTTTTTGGACGGCAATGAAGAAATGACTATGTTTTGCGATTTCTCCTGCTCAGAAAGACTTAGAAAGTTGATAATTGTGGGCAATGTTAGAAATGTCATGAGAAACAAGAATTATGTAAAAGGATTGATGTAAGTCATTGTTTCCAGGAGAAAGGGAGACAGGAGTGTAAAAAAGTGTTGTTTTTGGACGGCAATGAAGAAATGACTATATTTTGCGGTTTCTCCTGCTCAGAAAGACTTAGAAAGTTGATAATTGTGGGCAATGTTAGAAATGTCAGGAGAAACAAGAATTATGTAAAAGGATTGATGTAAGTCATTGTTTCCAAGAGAAAGGGAGACTGGAGTGTAAAAAAGCGTTGTTTTTGGACGGCAATGAAGAAATGACTATGTTTTGCGATTTCTCCTGCTCAGAAAGACTTAGAAAGTTGATAATTGTGGACAATGTTAGAAATGTCATGAGAAACAAGAATTATGTAAAAGGATTGATGTAAGTCATTGTTTCCAAGAGAAAGGGAGACTGGAGTGTAAAAAAGCATTGTTTTTGGACGGCAATGAATAAATGACTGTTTTGCGATTTCTCTTGCTCAGAAAGACTTAGAAAGTTGATAATTGTGGGCAATGTTAGAAATGTCATGAGAAACAAGAATTATGTAAAAGGATTGATGTAAGTCATTGTTTCCAGAAGAAAGGGAGACAGGAGTGTAAAAAAGCGTTGTTTTTGGACGGCAATGGAGAAATGACTATATTTTGCGGTTTCTCCTGCTCAGAAAGACTTAGAAAGTTGATAATTGTGGGCAATGTTAGAAATGTCAGGAGAAACAAGAATTATGTAAAAGGATTGATGTAAGTCATTGTTTCCAAGAGAAATGGAGACAGGAGTGTAAAAAAGCGTTGTTTTTGGACTGCAATGAAGAAATGACTATGTTCTGTGATTTCTCCTGCTCAAAAAGACTTAGAAAGTTGATAATTGTGGGCAATGTTAGAAATGTCAGGAGAAACAAGAATTATGTAAAAGTATTGATGTAAGTCATTGTTTCCAAGAGAAAGGGAGACAGGAGTGTAAAAAAGTGTTGTTTTTGGACGGCAATGAAGAAATGACTATGTTTTGCGATTTCTCCTGCTCAGAAAGACTTAGAAAGTTGATAATTGTTAGCAATGTTAGAAATGTCATGAGAAACAAGAATTATGTAAAAGGATTGATGTAAGTCATTGTTTCCAGGAGAAAGGAAGACAGGAGTGTAAAAAAGCGTTGTTTTTGGACGGCAATGAAGAAATGACTATATTTTGCGGTTTCTCCTGCTCAGAAAGACTTAGAAAGTTGATAATTGTGGGCAATGTTAGAAATGTCAGGAGAAACAAGAATTATGTAAAAGGATTGATGTAAGTCATTGTTTCCAAGAGAAATGGAGACAGGAGTGTAAAAAAGCGTTGTTTTTGGACTGCAATGAAGAAATGACTATGTTCTGCGATTTCTCCTGCTCAAAAAGACTTAGAAAGTTGATAATTGTGGGCAATGTTAGAAATGTCAGGAGAAATAAGAATTATGTAAAAGTATTGATGTAAGTCATTGTTTCCAAGAGAAAGGGAGACAGGAGTGTAAAAAAGCGTTGTTTTTGGACGGCAATGAAGAAATGACTATATTTTGCGGTTTCTCCTGCTCAGAAAGACTTAGAAAGTTGATAATTGTGGGCAATGTTAGAAATGTCAGGAGAAACAAGAATTATGTAAAAGGATTGATGTAAGTCATTGTTTCCAAGAGAAATGGAGACAGGAGTGTAAAAAAGCGTTGTTTTTGGACTGCAATGAAGAAATGACTATGTTCTGCGATTTCTCCTGCTCAAAAAGACTTAGGAAGTTGATAATTGTGGGCAATGTTAGAAATGTCAGGAGAAACAAGAATTATGTAAAAGGATTGATGTAAGTCATTGTTTCCAAGAGAAAGGGAGACTGGAGTGTAAAAAAGCATTGTTTTTGGACGGCAATGAATAAATGACTGTTTTGCGATTTCTCTTGCTCAGAAAGACTTAGAAAGTTGATAATTGTGGGCAATGTTAGAAATGTCAGGAGAAACAAGAATTATGTAAAAGTATTGATGTAAGTCATTGTTTCCAAGAGAAAGGGAGACAGGAGTGTAAAAAAGTGTTGTTTTTGGACGGCAATGAAGAAATGACTATGTTTTGCGATTTCTCCTGCTCAGAAAGACTTAGAAAGTTGATAATTGTGGGCAATGTTAGAAATGTCATGAGAAACAAGAATTATGTAAAAGGATTGATGTAAGTCATTGTTTCCAGGAGAAAGGGAGACAGGAGTGTAAAAAAGTGTTGTTTTTGGACGGCAATGAAGAAATGACTATATTTTGCGGTTTCTCCTGCTCAGAAAGACTTAGAAAGTTGATAATTGTGGGCAATGTTAGAAATGTCAGGAGAAACAAGAATTATGTAAAAGGATTGATGTAAGTCATTGTTTCCAAGAGAAAGGGAGACTGGAGTGTAAAAAAGCGTTGTTTTTGGACTGCAATGAAGAAATGACTATGTTCTGCGATTTCTCCTGCTCAAAAAGACTTAGAAAGTTGATAATTGTGGGCAAAGTTAGAAATGTCAGGAGAAACAAGAATTATGTAAAAGGATTGATGTAAGTCATTGTTTCCAAGAGAAATGGAGACAGGAGTGTAAAAAAGCGTTGTTTTTGGACTGCAATGAAGAAATGACTATGTTCTGCGATTTCTCCTGCTCAAAAAGACTTAGAAAGTTGATAATTGTGGGCAATGTTAGAAATGTCAGGAGAAACAAGAATTATGTAAAAGGATTGATGTAAGTCATTGTTTCCAAGAGAAAGGGAGACTGGAGTGTAAAAAAGCATTGTTTTTGGACGGCAATGAATAAATGACTATATTTTGCGGTTTCTCCTGCTCAGAAAGACTTAGAAAGTTGATAATTGTGGGCAATGTTAGAAATGTCAGGAGAAACAAGAATTATGTAAAAGGATTGATGTAAGTCATTGTTTCCAAGAGAAATGGAGACAGGAGTGTAAAAAAGTGTTGTTTTTGGACTGCAATGAAGAAATGACTATGTTCTGCGATTTCTCCTGCTCAAAAAGACTTAGAAAGTTGATAATTGTGGGCAATGTTAGAAATGTCAGGAGAAACAAGAATTATGTAAAAGTATTGATGTAAGTCATTGTTTCCAAGAGAAAGGGAGACAGGAGTGTAAAAAAGTGTTGTTTTTGGACGGCAATGAAGAAATGACTATGTTTTGCGATTTCTCCTGCTCAGAAAGACTTAGAAAGTTGATAATTGTTGGCAATGTTAGAAATGTCATGAGAAACAAGAATTATGTAAAAGGATTGATGTAAGTCATTGTTTCCAGAAGAAAGGGAGACAGGAGTGTAAAAAAGCGTTGTTTTTGGACGGCAATGGAGAAATGACTATATTTTGCGGTTTCTCCTGCTCAGAAAGACTTAGAAAGTTGATAATTGTGGGCAATGTTAGAAATGTCAGGAGAAACAAGAATTATGTAAAAGGATTGATGTAAGTCATTGTTTCCAAGAGAAATGGAGACAGGAGTGTAAAAAAGCGTTGTTTTTGGACTGCAATGAAGAAATGACTATGTTCTGCGATTTCTCCTGCTCAAAAAGACTTAGAAAGTTGATAATTGTGGGCAATGTTAGAAATGTCAGGAGAAACAAGAATTATGTAAAAGTATTGATGTAAGTCATTGTTTCCAAGAGAAAGGGAGACAGGAGTGTAAAAAAGTGTTGTTTTTGGACGGCAATGAAGAAATGACTATGTTTTGCGATTTCTCCTGCTCAGAAAGACTTAGAAAGTTGATAATTGTTGGCAATGTTAGAAATGTCATGAGAAACAAGAATTATGTAAAAGGATTGATGTAAGTCATTGTTTCCAGGAGAAAGGGAGACAGGAGTGTAAAAAAGCGTTGTTTTTGGACGGCAATGAAGAAATTACTATATTTTGCGGTTTCTCCTGCTCAGAAAGACTTAGAAAGTTGATAATTGTGGGCAATGTTAGAAATGTCAGGAGAAACAAGAATTATGTAAAAGGATTGATGTAAGTCATTGTTTCCAAGAGAAATGGAGACAGGAGTGTAAAAAAGCGTTGTTTTTGGACTGCAATGAAGAAATGACTATGTTCTGCTATTTCTCCTGCTCAAAAAGACTTAGAAAGTTGATAATTGTGGGCAATGTTAGAAATGTCAGGAGAAATAAGAATTATGTAAAAGTATTGATGTAAGTCATTGTTTCCAAGAGAAAGGGAGACAGGAGTGTAAAAAAGCGTTGTTTTTGGACGGCAATGAAGAAATGACTATATTTTGCGGTTTCTCCTGCTCAGAAAGACTTAGAAAGTTGATAATTGTGGGCAATGTTAGAAATGTCAGGAGAAACAAGAATTATGTAAAAGGATTGATGTAAGTCATTGTTTCCAAGAGAAATGGAGACAGGAGTGTAAAAAAGCGTTGTTTTTGGACTGCAATGAAGAAATGACTATGTTCTGCGATTTCTCCTGCTCAAAAAGACTTAGGAAGTTGATAATTGTGGGCAATGTTAGAAATGTCAGGAGAAACAAGAATTATGTAAAAGGATTGATGTAAGTCATTGTTTCCAAGAGAAAGGGAGACTGGAGTGTAAAAAAGCATTGTTTTTGGACGGCAATGAATAAATGACTGTTTTGCGATTTCTCTTGCTCAGAAAGACTTAGAAAGTTGATAATTGTGGGCAATGTTAGAAATGTCAGGAGAAACAAGAATTATGTAAAAGTATTGATGTAAGTCATTGTTTCCAAGAGAAAGGGAGACAGGAGTGTAAAAAAGTGTTGTTTTTGGACGGCAATGAAGAAATGACTATGTTTTGCGATTTCTCCTGCTCAGAAAGACTTAGAAAGTTGATAATTGTGGGCAATGTTAGAAATGTCATGAGAAACAAGAATTATGTAAAAGGATTGATGTAGGTCATTGTTTCCAGGAGAAAGGGAGACAGGAGTGTAAAAAAGTGTTGTTTTTGGACGGCAATGAAGAAATGACTATATTTTGCGGTTTCTCCTGCTCAGAAAGACTTAGAAAGTTGATAATTGTGGGCAATGTTAGAAATGTCAGGAGAAACAAGAATTATGTAAAAGGATTGATGTAAGTCATTGTTTCCAAGAGAAAGGGAGACTGGAGTGTAAAAAAGCGTTGTTTTTGGACTGCAATGAAGAAATGACTATGTTTTGCGATTTCTCCTGCTCAGAAAGACTTAGAAAGTTGATAATTGTGGACAATGTTAGAAATGTCATGAGAAACAAGAATTATGTAAAAGGATTGATGTAAGTCATTGTTTCCAAGAGAAAGGGAGACTGGAGTGTAAAAAAGCGTTGTTTTTGGACTGCAATGAAGAAATGACTATGTTTTGCGATTTCTCCTGCTCAGAAAGACTTAGAAAGTTGATATTTGTGGGCAATGTTAGAAATGTCATGAGAAACAAGAATTATGTAAAAGGATTGATGTAAGTCATTGTTTCCAGGAGAAGGGGAGACAGGAGTGTAAAAAAGCGTTGTTTTTGGACGGCAATGAAGAAATTACTATATTTTGCGATTTCTCCTGCTCAGAAAGACTTAGAAAGTTGATAATTGTGGGCAATGTTAGAAATGTCATGAGAAACAAGAATTATGTAAAAGGATTGATGTAAGTCATTGTTTCCAGGAGAAAGGGAGACAGGAGTGTAAAAAAAGAGTTGTTTTTGGACGGCAATGAAGAAATGACTATATTTTGCGGTTTCTCCTGCTCAGAAAGACTTAGAAAGTTGATAATTGTGGGCAATGTTAGAAATGTCAGGAGAAACAAGAATTATGTAAAAGGATTGATGTAAGTCATTGTTTCCAAGAGAAATGGAGACAGGAGTGTAAAAAAGCGTTGTTTTTGGACTGCAATGAAGAAATGACTATGTTATGCGATTTCTCCTGCTCAAAAAGACTTAGAAAGTTGATAATTGTGGGCAAAGTTAGAAATGTCAGGAGAAACAAGAATTATGTAAAAGTATTGATGTAAGTCATTGTTTCCAAGAGAAAGGGAGACAGGAGTGTAAAAAAGTGTTGTTTTTGGACGGCAATGAAGAAATGACTATGTTTTGCGATTTCTCCTGCTCAGAAAGACTTAGAAAGTTGATAATTGTGGGCAATGTTAGAAATGTCATGAGAAACAAGAATTATGTAAAAGGATTGATGTAAGTCATTGTTTCCAGGAGAAAGGGAGACAGGAGTGTAAAAAAGCGTTGTTTTTGGACGGCAATGAAGAAATGACTATATTTTGCGGTTTCTCCTGCTCAGAAAGACTTAGAAAGTTGATAATTGTGGGCAATGTTAGAAATGTCAGGAGAAACAAGAATTATGTAAAAGGATTGATGTAAGTCATTGTTTCCAAGAGAAATGGAGACAGGAGTGTAAAAAAGCGTTGTTTTTGGACTGCAATGAAGAAATGACTATGTTCTGCGATTTCTCCTGCTCAAAAAGACTTAGAAAGTTGATAATTGTGGGCAATGTTAGAAATGTCAGGAGAAACAAGAATTATGTAAAAGGATTGATGTAAGTCATTGTTTCCAAGAGAAAGGGAGACTGGAGTGTAAAAAAGCATTGTTTTTGGACGGCAATGAATAAATGACTGTTTTGCGATTTCTCTTGCTCAGAAAGACTTAGAAAGTTGATAATTGTGGGCAATGTTAGAAATGTCATGAGAAACAAGAATTGTGTAAAAGGATTGATGTAAGTCATTGTTTCCAGGAGAAGGGGAGACAGGAGTGTAAAAAAGCGTTGTTTTTGGACGGCAATGAAGAAATTACTATATTTTGCGATTTCTCCTGCTCAGAAAGACTTAGAAAGTTGATAATTGTGGGCAATGTTAGAAATGTCATGAGAAACAAGAATTATGTAAAAGGATTGATGTAAGTCATTGTTTCCAAGAGAAATGGAGACAGGAGTGTAAAAAAGCGTTGTTTTTGGACTGCAATGAAGAAATGACTATGTTCTGCGATTTCTCCTGCTCAAAAAGACTTAGAAAGTTGATAATTGTGGGCAATGTTAGAAATGTCATGAGAAACAAGAATTATGTAAAAGGATTGATGTAAGTCATTGTTTCCAGGAGAAAGGGAGACAGGAGTGTAAAAATGCGTTGTTTTTGGACGGCAATGAAGAAATGACTATATTTTGCGATTTCTCCTGCTCAGAAAGACTTAGAAAGTTGATAATTGTGGGCAATGTTAGAAATGTCAGGAGAAACAAGAATTATGTAAAAGGATTGATGTAAGTCATTGTTTCCAAGAGAAAGGGAGACTGGAGTGTAAAAAAGCGTTGTTTTTGGACTGCAATGAAGAAATGACTATGTTCTGCGATTTCTCCTGCTCAAAAAGACTTAGAAAGTTGATAATTGTGGGCAATGTTAGAAATGTCAGGAGAAACAAGAATTATGTAAAAGTATTGATGTAAGTCATTGTTTCCAAGAGAAAGGGAGACAGGAGTGTAAAAAAGCGTTGTTTTTGGACGGCAATGAAGAAATGACTTTATTTTGCGGTTTCTCCTGCTCAGAAAGACTTAGAAAGTTGATAATTGTGGGCAATGTTAGAAATGTCAGGAGAAACAAGAATTATGTAAAAGGATTGATGTAAGTCATTGTTTCCAAGAGAAATGGAGACAGGAGTGTAAAAAAGCGTTGTTTTTGGACTGCAATGAAGAAATGACTATGTTCTGCGATTTCTCCTGCTCAAAAAGACTTAGGAAGTTGATAATTGTGGGCAATGTTAGAAATGTCAGGAGAAACAAGAATTATGTAAAAGGATTGATGTAAGTCATTGTTTCCAAGAGAAAGGGAGACTGGAGTGTAAAAAAGCATTGTTTTTGGACGGCAATGAATAAATGACTGTTTTGCGATTTCTCTTGCTCAGAAAGACTTAGAAAGTTGATAATTGTGGGCAATGTTAGAAATGTCAGGAGAAACAAGAATTATGTAAAAGTATTGATGTAAGTCATTGTTTCCAAGAGAAAGGGAGCCTGGAGTGTAAAAAAGCATTGTTTTTGGACGGCAATGAATAAATGACTGTTTTGCGATTTCTCTTGCTCAGAAAGACTTAGAAAGTTGATAATTGTGGGCAATGTTAGAAATGTCAGGAGAAACAAGAATTATGTAAAAGGATTGATGTAAGTCATTGTTTCCAAGAGAAAGGGAGACTGGAGTGTAAAAAAGCGTTGTTTTTGGACTGCAATGAAGAAATGACTATGTTTTGCGATTTCTCCTGCTCAGAAAGACTTAGAAAGTTGATAATTGTGGACAATGTTAGAAATGTCATGAGAAACAAGAATTATGTAAAAGGATTGATGTAAGTCATTGTTTCCAAGAGAAAGGGAGACTGGAGTGTAAAAAAGCGTTGTTTTTGGACTGCAATGAAGAAATGACTATGTTCTGCGATTTCTCCTGCTCAGAAAGACTTAGAAAGTTGATATTTGTGGGCAATGTTAGAAATGTCAGGAGAAACAAGAATTATGTAAAAGGATTGATGTAAGTCATTGTTTCCAAGAGAAAGGGAGACTGGAATGTAAAAAAGCATTGTTTTTGGACGGCAATGAATAAATGACTGTTTTGCGATTTCTCTTGCTCAGAAAGACTTAGAAAGTTGATAATTGTTGGCAATGTTAGAAATGTCATGAGAAACAAGAATTATGTAAAAGGATTGATGTAAGTCATTGTTTCCAGGAGAAGGGGAGACAGGAGTGTAAAAAAGCGTTGTTTTTGGACGGCAATGAAGAAATTACTATATTTTGCGATTTCTACTGCTCAGAAAGACTTAGAAAGTTGATAATTGTGGGCAATGTTAGAAATGTCATGAGAAACAAGAATTATGTAAAAGGATTGATGTAAGTCATTGTTTCCAGGAGAAAGGGAGACAGGAGTGTAAAAAAGCGTTGTTTTTGGAGGGCAATGAAGAAATGACTATATTTTGCGATTTCTCCTGCTCAGAAAGACTTAGAAAGTTGATAATTGTGGGCAATGTTAGAAATGTCAGGAGAAACAAGAATTATGTAAAAGGATTGATGTAAGTCATTGTTTCCAAGAGAAAGGGAGACTGGAGTGTAAAAAAGCATTGTTTTTGGACGGCAATGAATAAATGACTGTTTTGCGATTTCTCTTGCTCAGAAAGACTTAGAAAGTTGATAATTGTGGGCAATGTTAGAAATGTCAGGAGAAACAAGAATTATGTAAAAGTATTGATGTAAGTCATTGTTTCCAAGAGAAAGGGAGACTGGAGTGTAAAAAAGCATTGTTTTTGGACGGCAATGAATAAATGACTGTTTTGCGATTTCTCTTGCTCAGAAAGACTTAGAAAGTTGATAATTGTGGGCAATGTTAGAAATGTCAGGAGAAACAAGAATTATGTAAAAGGATTGATGTAAGTCATTGTTTCCAAGAGAAAGGGAGACTGGAGTGTAAAAAAGCGTTGTTTTTGGACTGCAATGAAGAAATGACTATGTTTTGCGATTTCTCCTGCTCAGAAAGACTTAGAAAGTTGATAATTGTGGACAATGTTAGAAATGTCATGAGAAACAAGAATTATGTAAAAGGATTGATGTAAGTCATTGTTTCCAAGAGAAAGGGAGACTGGAGTGTAAAAAAGCGTTGTTTTTGGACTGCAATGAAGAAATGACTATGTTCTGCGATTTCTCCTGCTCAGAAAGACTTAGAAAGTTGATATTTGTGGGCAATGTTAGAAATGTCAGGAGAAACAAGAATTATGTAAAAGGATTGATGTAAGTCATTGTTTCCAAGAGAAAGGGAGACTGGAGTGTAAAAAAGCATTGTTTTTGGACGGCAATGAATAAATGACTGTTTTGCGATTTCTCTTGCTCAGAAAGACTTAGAAAGTTGATAATTGTTGGCAATGTTAGAAATGTCATGAGAAACAAGAATTATGTAAAAGGATTGATGTAAGTCATTGTTTCCAGGAGAAGGGGAGACAGGAGTGTAAAAAAGCGTTGTTTTTGGACGGCAATGAAGAAATTACTATATTTTGCGATTTCTACTGCTCAGAAAGACTTAGAAAGTTGATAATTGTGGGCAATGTTAGAAATGTCATGAGAAACAAGAATTATGTAAAAGGATTGATGTAAGTCATTGTTTCCAGGAGAAAGGGAGACAGGAGTGTAAAAAAGCGTTGTTTTTGGACGGCAATGAAGAAATGACTATATTTTGCGATTTCTCCTGCTCAGAAAGACTTAGAAAGTTGATAATTGTGGGCAATGTTAGAAATGTCAGGAGAAACAAGAATTATGTAAAAGGATTGATGTAAGTCATTGTTTCCAAGAGAAAGGGAGACTGGAGTGTAAAAAAGCGTTGTTTTTGGACTGCAATGAAGAAATGACTATGTTTTGCGATTTCTCCTGCTCAGAAAGACTTAGAAAGTTGATATTTGTGGACAATGTTAGAAATGACATGAGAAACAAGAATTATGTAAAAGGATTGATGTAAGTCATTGTTTCCAAGAGAAAGGGAGACTGGAGTGTAAAAAAGCGTTGTTTTTGGACTGCAATGAAGAAATGACTATGTTTTGCGATTTCTCCTGCTCAGAAAGACTTAGAAAGTTGATATTTGTGGGCAATGTTAGAAATGTCAGGAGAAACAAGAATTATGTAAAAGGATTGATGTAAGTCATTGTTTCCAGGAGAAGGGGAGACAGGAGTGTAAAAAAGCGTTGTTTTTGGACGGCAATGAAGAAATTACTATATTTTGCGATTTCTCCTGCTCAGAAAGACTTAGAAAGTTGATAATTGTGGGCAATGTTAGAAATGTCAGGAGAAACAAGAATTATGTAAAAGTATTGATGTAAGTCATTGTTTCCAGGAGAAAGGGAGACAGGAGTGTAAAAAAGCATTGTTTTTGGACGGCAATAAAGAAATGACTATATTTTGCGGTTTCTCCTGCTCAGAAAGACTTAGAAAGTTGATAATTGTGGGCAATGTTAGAAATGTCAGGAGAAACAAGAATTATGTAAAAGGATTGATGTAAGTCATTGTTTCCAAGAGAAAGGGAGACTGGAGTGTAAAAAAGCGTTGTTTTTGGACTGCAATGAAGAAATGACTATGTTTTGCGATTTCTCCTGCTCAGAAAGACTTAGAAAGTTGATAATTGTGGACAATGTTAGAAATGTCATGAGAAACAAGAATTATGTAAAAGGATTGATGTAAGTCATTGTTTCCAAGAGAAATGGAGACAGGAGTGTAAAAAAGCGTTGTTTTTGGACTGCAATGAAGAAATGACTATGTTCTGCGATTTCTCCTGCTCAAAAAGACTTAGGAAGTTGATAATTGTGGGCAATGTTAGAAATGTCAGGAGAAACAAGAATTATGTAAAAGGATTGATGTAAGTCATTGTTTCCAAGAGAAAGGGAGACTGGAGTGTAAAAAAGCATTGTTTTTGGACGGCAATGAATAAATGACTGTTTTGCGATTTCTCTTGCTCAGAAAGACTTAGAAAGTTGATAATTGTGGGCAATGTTAGAAATGTCAGGAGAAACAAGAATTATGTAAAAGTATTGATGTAAGTCATTGTTTCCAAGAGAAAGGGAGACTGGAGTGTAAAAAAGCATTGTTTTTGGACGGCAATGAATAAATGACTGTTTTGCGATTTCTCTTGCTCAGAAAGACTTAGAAAGTTGATAATTGTGGGCAATGTTAGAAATGTCAGGAGAAACAAGAATTATGTAAAAGGATTGATGTAAGTCATTGTTTCCAAGAGAAAGGGAGACTGGAGTGTAAAAAAGCGTTGTTTTTGGACTGCAATGAAGAAATGACTATGTTTTGCGATTTCTCCTGCTCAGAAAGACTTAGAAAGTTGATAATTGTGGACAATGTTAGAAATGTCATGAGAAACAAGAATTATGTAAAAGGATTGATGTAAGTCATTGTTTCCAAGAGAAAGGGAGACTGGAGTGTAAAAAAGCGTTGTTTTTGGACTGCAATGAAGAAATGACTATGTTCTGCGATTTCTCCTGCTCAGAAAGACTTAGAAAGTTGATATTTGTGGGCAATGTTAGAAATGTCAGGAGAAACAAGAATTATGTAAAAGGATTGATGTAAGTCATTGTTTCCAAGAGAAAGGGAGACTGGAGTGTAAAAAAGCATTGTTTTTGGACGGCAATGAATAAATGACTGTTTTGCGATTTCTCTTGCTCAGAAAGACTTAGAAAGTTGATAATTGTTGGCAATGTTAGAAATGTCATGAGAAACAAGAATTATGTAAAAGGATTGATGTAAGTCATTGTTTCCAGGAGAAGGGGAGACAGGAGTGTAAAAAAGCGTTGTTTTTGGACGGCAATGAAGAAATTACTATATTTTGCGATTTCTACTGCTCAGAAAGACTTAGAAAGTTGATAATTGTGGGCAATGTTAGAAATGTCATGAGAAACAAGAATTATGTAAAAGGATTGATGTAAGTCATTGTTTCCAAGAGAAAGGGAGACTGGAGTGTAAAAAAGCGTTGTTTTTGGACTGCAATGAAGAAATGACTATGTTTTGCGATTTCTCCTGCTCAGAAAGACTTAGAAAGTTGATATTTGTGGACAATGTTAGAAATGACATGAGAAACAAGAATTATGTAAAAGGATTGATGTAAGTCATTGTTTCCAAGAGAAAGGGAAACTGGAGTGTAAAAAAGCGTTGTTTTTGGACTGCAATGAAGAAATGACTATGTTTTGCGATTTCTCCTGCTCAGAAAGACTTAGAAAGTTGATATTTGTGGGCAATGTTAGAAATGTCATGAGAAACAAGAATTATGTAAAAGGATTGATGTAAGTCATTGTTTCCAGGAGAAGGGGAGACAGGAGTGTAAAAAAGCGTTGTTTTTGGACGGCAATGAAGAAATTACTATATTTTGCGATTTCTCCTGCTCAGAAAGACTTAGAAAGTTGATAATTGTGGGCAATGTTAGAAATGTCAGGAGAAACAAGAATTATGTAAAAGTATTGATGTAAGTCATTGTTTCCAGGAGAAATGGAGACAGGAGTGTAAAAAAGCGTTGTTTTTGGACGGCAATAAAGAAATGACTATATTTTGCGGTTTCTCCTGCTCAGAAAGACTTAGAAAGTTGATAATTGTGGGCAATGTTAGAAATGTCAGGAGAAACAAGAATTATGTAAAAGGATTGATGTAAGTCATTGTTTCCAAGAGAAAGGGAGACTGGAGTGTAAAAAAGCGTTGTTTTTGGACTGCAATGAAGAAATGACTATGTTTTGCGATTTCTCCTGCTCAGAAAGACTTAGAAAGTTGATAATTGTGGACAATGTTAGAAATATCATGAGAAACAAGAATTATGTAAAAGGATTGATGTAAGTCATTGTTTCCAGGAGAAAGGGAGACAGGAGTGTAAAAAAGCGTTGTTTTTGGACGGCAATGAAGAAATGACTATATTTTGCGATTTCTCCTGCTCAGAAAGACTTAGAAAGTTGATAATTGTGGGCAATGTTAGAAATGTCAGGAGAAACAAGAATTATGTAAAAGGATTGATGTAAGTCATTGTTTCCAAGAGAAAGGGAGACTGGAGTGTAAAAAAGCGTTGTTTTTGGACTGCAATGAAGAAATGACTATGTTTTGCGATTTCTCCTGCTCAGAAAGACTTAGAAAGTTGATAATTGTGGACAATGTTAGAAATGTCATGAGAAACAAGAATTATGTAAAAGGATTGATGTAAGTCATTGTTTCCAAGAGAAAGGGAGACTGGAGTGTAAAAAAGCGTTGTTTTTGGACTGCAATGAAGAAATGACTATGTTTTGCGATTTCTCCTGCTCAGAAAGACTTAGAAAGTTGATATTTGTGGGCAATGTTAGAAATGTCATGAGAAACAAGAATTATGTAAAAGGATTGATGTAAGTCATTGTTTATAGGAGAAGGGGAGACAGGAGTGTAAAAAAGCGTTTTTGGACGGCAATGAAGAAATTACTATATTTTGCGATTTCTCCTGCTCAGAAAGACTTAGAAAGTTGATAATTGTGGACAATGTTAGAAATGTCATGAGAAACAAGAATTATGTAAAAGGATTGATGTAAGTCATTGTTTCCAAGAGAAAGGGAGACTGGAGTGTAAAAAAGCATTGTTTTTGGACGGCAATGAATAAATGACTGTTTTGCGATTTCTCTTGCTCAGAAAGACTTAGAAAGTTGATAATTGTGGGCAATGTTAGAAATGTCATGAGAAACAAGAATTATGTAAAAGGATTGATGTAAGTCATTGTTTCCAGAAGAAAGGGAGACAGGAGTGTAAAAAAGCGTTGTTTTTGGACGGCAATGGAGAAATGACTATATTTTGCGGTTTCTCCTGCTCAGAAAGACTTAGAAAGTTGATAATTGTGGGCAATGTTAGAAATGTCAGGAGAAACAAGAATTATGTAAAAGGATTGATGTAAGTCATTGTTTCCAAGAGAAAGGGAGACAGGAGTGTAAAAAAGTGTTGTTTTTGGACGGCAATGAAGAAATGACTATGTTTTGCGATTTCTCCTGCTCAGAAAGACTTAGAAAGTTGATAATTGTTGGCAATGTTAGAAATGTCATGAGAAACAAGAATTATGTAAAAGGATTGATGTAAGTCATTGTTTCCAGGAGAAAGGGAGACAGGAGTGTAAAAAAGCGTTGTTTTTGGACGGCAATGAAGAAATTACTATATTTTGCGGTTTCTCCTGCTCAGAAAGACTTAGAAAGTTGATAATTGTGGGCAATGTTAGAAATGTCAGGAGAAACAAGAATTATGTAAAAGGATTGATGTAAGTCATTGTTTCCAAGAGAAATGGAGACAGGAGTGTAAAAAAGCGTTGTTTTTGGACTGCAATGAAGAAATGACTATGTTCTGCGATTTCTCCTGCTCAAAAAGACTTAGAAAGTTGATAATTGTGGGCAATGTTAGAAATGTCAGGAGAAATAAGAATTATGTAAAAGTATTGATGTAAGTCATTGTTTCCAAGAGAAAGGGAGACAGGAGTGTAAAAAAGCGTTGTTTTTGGACGGCAATGAAGAAATGACTATATTTTGCGATTTCTCCTGCTCAGAAAGATTTAGAAAGTTGATAATTGTGGGCAATGTTAGAAATGTCAGGAGAAACAAGAATTATGTAAAAGGATTGATGTAAGTCATTGTTTCCAAGAGAAAGGGAGACTGGAGTGTAAAAAAGCGTTGTTTTTGGACTGCAATGAAGAAATGACTATGTTTTGCGATTTCTCCTGCTCAGAAAGACTTAGAAAGTTGATAATTGTGGACAATGTTAGAAATGTCATGAGAAACAAGAATTATGTAAAAGGATTGATGTAAGTCATTGTTTCCAAGAGAAAGGGAGACTGGAGTGTAAAAAAGCGTTGTTTTTGGACTGCAATGAAGAAATGACTATGTTTTGCGATTTCTCCTGCTCAGAAAGACTTAGAAAGTTGATATTTGTGGGCAATGTTAGAAATGTCATGAGAAACAAGAATTATGTAAAAGGATTGATGTAAGTCATTGTTTATAGGAGAAGGGGAGACAGGAGTGTAAAAAAGCGTTTTTGGACGGCAATGAAGAAATTACTATATTTTGCGATTTCTCCTGCTCAGAAAGACTTAGAAAGTTGATAATTGTGGGCAATGTTAGAAATGTCATGAGAAACAAGAATTATGTAAAAGTATTGATGTAAGTCATTGTTTCCAGGAGAAAGGGAGACAGGAGTGTAAAAAAGCGTTGTTTTTGGACGGCAATGAAGAAATGACTATATCTTGCGGTTTCTCCTGCTCAGAAAGACTTAGAAAGTTGATAATTGTGGGCAATGTTAGAAATGTCAGGAGAAACAAGAATTATGTAAAAGGATTGATGTAAGTCATTGTTTCCAAGAGAAAGGGAGACAGGAGTGTAAAAAAGTGTTGTTTTTGGACGGCAATGAAGAAATGACTGTTTTGCGATTTCTCTTGCTCAGAAAGACTTAGAAAGTTGATAATTGTGGGCAATGTTAGAAATGTCATGAGAAACAAGAATTATGTAAAAAGATTGATGTAAGTCATTGTTTACAGAAGAAAGGGAGACAGGAGTGTAAAAAAGCGTTGTTTTTGGACGGCAATGGAGAAATGACTATATTTTGCGGTTTCTCCTGCTCAGAAAGACTTAGAAAGTTGATAATTGTGGGCAATGTTAGAAATGTCAGGAGAAACAAGAATTATGTAAAAGGATTGATGTAAGTCATTGTTTCCAAGAGAAAGGGAGACAGGAGTGTAAAAAAGTGTTGTTTTTGGACGGCAATGAAGAAATGACTATGTTTTGCGATTTCTCCTGCTCAGAAAGACTTAGAAAGTTGATAATTGTTGGCAATGTTAGAAATGTCATGAGAAACAAGAATTATGTAAAAGGATTGATGTAAGTCATTGTTTCCAGGAGAAAGGGAGACAGGAGTGTAAAAAAGCGTTGTTTTTGGACGGCAATGAAGAAATTACTATATTTTGCGGTTTCTCCTGCTCAGAAAGACTTAGAAAGTTGATAATTGTGGGCAATGTTAGAAATGTCAGGAGAAACAAGAATTATGTAAAAGGATTGATGTAAGTCATTGTTTCCAAGAGAAATGGAGACAGGAGTGTAAAAAAGCGTTGTTTTTGGACTGCAATGAAGAAATGACTATGTTCTGCGATTTCTCCTGCTCAAAAAGACTTAGAAAGTTGATAATTGTGGGCAATGTTAGAAATGTCAGGAGAAATAAGAATTATGTAAAAGTATTGATGTAAGTCATTGTTTCCAAGAGAAAGGGAGACAGGAGTGTAAAAAAGCGTTGTTTTTGGACGGCAATGAAGAAATGACTATATTTTGCGATTTCTCCTGCTCAGAAAGATTTAGAAAGTTGATAATTGTGGGCAATGTTAGAAATGTCAGGAGAAACAAGAATTATGTAAAAGGATTGATGTAAGTCATTGTTTCCAAGAGAAAGGGAGACTGGAGTGTAAAAAAGCGTTGTTTTTGGACTGCAATGAAGAAATGACTATGTTTTGCGATTTCTCCTGCTCAGAAAGACTTAGAAAGTTGATAATTGTGGACAATGTTAGAAATGTCATGAGAAACAAGAATTATGTAAAAGGATTGATGTAAGTCATTGTTTCCAAGAGAAAGGGAGACTGGAGTGTAAAAAAGCGTTGTTTTTGGACTGCAATGAAGAAATGACTATGTTTTGCGATTTCTCCTGCTCAGAAAGACTTAGAAAGTTGATATTTGTGGGCAATGTTAGAAATGTCATGAGAAACAAGAATTATGTAAAAGGATTGATGTAAGTCATTGTTTATAGGAGAAGGGGAGACAGGAGTGTAAAAAAGCGTTTTTGGACGGCAATGAAGAAATTACTATATTTTGCGATTTCTCCTGCTCAGAAAGACTTAGAAAGTTGATAATTGTGGGCAATGTTAGAAATGTCATGAGAAACAAGAATTATGTAAAAGTATTGATGTAAGTCATTGTTTCCAGGAGAAAGGGAGACAGGAGTGTAAAAAAGCGTTGTTTTTGGACGGCAATGAAGAAATGACTATATCTTGCGGTTTCTCCTGCTCAGAAAGACTTAGAAAGTTGATAATTGTGGGCAAAGTTAGAAATGTCAGGAGAAACAAGAATTATGTAAAAGGATTGATGTAAGTCATTGTTTCCAAGAGAAATGGAGACAGGAGTGTAAAAAAGCGTTGTTTTTGGACTGCAATGAAGAAATGACTATGTTCTGCGATTTCTCCTGCTCAAAAAGACTTAGAAAGTTGATAATTGTGGGCAATGTTAGAAATGTCAGGAGAAACAAGAATTATGTAAAAGTATTGATGTAAGTCATTGTTTCCAAGAGAAAGGGAGACAGGAGTGTAAAAAAGTGTTGTTTTTGGACGGCAATGAAGAAATGACTATGTTTTGCGATTTCTCCTGCTCAGAAAGACTTAGAAAGTTGATATTTGTGGGCAATGTTAGAAATGTCAGGAGAAACAAGAATTATGTAAAAGGATTGATGTAAGTCATTGTTTCCAAGAGAAAGGGAGACTGGAGTGTAAAAAAGCATTGTTTTTGGACGGCAATGAATAAATGACTGTTTTGCGATTTCTCTTGCTCAGAAAGACTTAGAAAGTTGATAATTGTGGGCAATGTTAGAAATGTCATGAGAAACAAGAATTATGTAAAAGGATTGATGTAAGTCATTGTTTCCAGAAGAAAGGGAGACAGGAGTGTAAAAAAGCGTTGTTTTTGGACGGCAATGGAGAAATGACTATATTTTGCGGTTTCTCCTGCTCAGAAAGACTTAGAAAGTTGATAATTGTGGGCAATGTTAGAAATGTCAGGAGAAACAAGAATTATGTAAAAGGATTGATGTAAGTCATTGTTTCCAGGAGAAAGGAAGACAGGAGTGTAAAAAAGCGTTGTTTTTGGACGGCAATGAAGAAATGACTATATTTTGCGGTTTCTCCTGCTCAGAAAGACTTAGAAAGTTGATAATTGTGGGCAATGTTAGAAATGTCAGGAGAAACAAGAATTATGTAAAAGGATTGATGTAAGTCATTGTATCCAAGAGAAATGGAGACAGGAGTGTAAAAAAGCGTTGTTTTTGGACTGCAATGAAGAAATGACTATGTTCTGCGATTTCTCCTGCTCAAAAAGACTTAGAAAGTTGATAATTGTGGGCAATGTTAGAAATGTCAGGAGAAATAAGAATTATGTAAAAGTATTGATGTAAGTCATTTTTTCCAAGAGAAAGGGAGACAGGAGTGTAAAAAAGCGTTGTTTTTGGACGGCAATGAAGAAATGACTATATTTTGCGGTTTCTCCTGCTCAGAAAGACTTAGAAAGTTGATAATTGTGGGCAATGTTAGAAATGTCAGGAGAAACAAGAATTATGTAAAAGGATTGATGTAAGTCATTGTTTCCAAGAGAAATGGAGACAGGAGTGTAAAAAAGCGTTGTTTTTGGACTGCAATGAAGAAATGACTATGTTCTGCGATTTCTCCTGCTCAAAAAGACTTAGGAAGTTGATAATTGTGGGCAATGTTAGAAATGTCAGGAGAAACAAGAATTATGTAAAAGGATTGATGTAAGTCATTGTTTCCAAGAGAAAGGGAGACTGGAGTGTAAAAAAGCATTGTTTTTGGACGGCAATGAATAAATGACTGTTTTGCGATTTCTCTTGCTCAGAAAGACTTAGAAAGTTGATAATTGTGGGCAATGTTAGAAATGTCAGGAGAAACAAGAATTATGTAAAAGTATTGATGTAAGTCATTGTTTCCAAGAGAAAGGGAGACAGGAGTGTAAAAAAGTGTTGTTTTTGGACGGCAATGAAGAAATGACTATGTTTTGCGATTTCTCCTGCTCAGAAAGACTTAGAAAGTTGATAATTGTGGGCAATGTTAGAAATGTCATGAGAAACAAGAATTATGTAAAAGGATTGATGTAAGTCATTGTTTCCAGGAGAAAGGGAGACAGGAGTGTAAAAAAGTGTTGTTTTTGGACGGCAATGAAGAAATGACTATATTTTGCTGTTTCTCCTGCTCAGAAAGACTTAGAAAGTTGATAATTGTGGGCAATGTTAGAAATGTCAGGAGAAACAAGAATTATGTAAAAGGATTGATGTAAGTCATTGTTTCCAAGAGAAAGGGAGACTGGAGTGTAAAAAAGCGTTGTTTTTGGACTGCAATGAAGAAATGACTATGTTTTGCGATTTCTCCTGCTCAGAAAGACTTAGAAAGTTGATAATTGTGGACAATGTTAGAAATGTCATGAGAAACAAGAATTATGTAAAAGGATTGATGTAAGTCATTGTTTCCAAGAGAAAGGGAGACTGGAGTGTAAAAAAGCATTGTTTTTGGACGGCAATGAATAAATGACTGTTTTGCGATTTCTCTTGCTCAGAAAGACTTAGAAAGTTGATAATTGTGGGCAATGTTAGAAATGTCATGAGAAACAAGAATTATGTAAAAGGATTGATGTAAGTCATTGTTTCCAGAAGAAAGGGAGACAGGAGTGTAAAAAAGCGTTGTTTTTGGACGGCAATGGAGAAATGACTATATTTTGCGGTTTCTCCTGCTCAGAAAGACTTAGAAAGTTGATAATTGTGGGCAATGTTAGAAATGTCAGGAGAAACAAGAATTATGTAAAAGGATTGATGTAAGTCATTGTTTCCAAGAGAAATGGAGACAGGAGTGTAAAAAAGCGTTGTTTTTGGACTGCAATGAAGAAATGACTATGTTCTGCGATTTCTCCTGCTCAAAAAGACTTAGAAAGTTGATAATTGTGGGCAATGTTAGAAATGTCAGGAGAAACAAGAATTATGTAAAAGTATTGATGTAAGTCATTGTTTCCAAGAGAAAGGGAGACAGGAGTGTAAAAAAGTGTTGTTTTTGGACGGCAATGAAGAAATGACTATGTTTTGCGATTTCTCCTGCTCAGAAAGACTTAGAAAGTTGATAATTGTTAGCAATGTTAGAAATGTCATGAGAAACAAGAATTATGTAAAAGGATTGATGTAAGTCATTGTTTCCAGGAGAAAGGAAGACAGGAGTGTAAAAAAGCGTTGTTTTTGGACGGCAATGAAGAAATGACTATATTTTGCGGTTTCTCCTGCTCAGAAAGACTTAGAAAGTTGATAATTGTGGGCAATGTTAGAAATGTCAGGAGAAACAAGAATTATGTAAAAGGATTGATGTAAGTCATTGTTTCCAAGAGAAATGGAGACAGGAGTGTAAAAAAGCGTTGTTTTTGGACTGCAATGAAGAAATGACTATGTTCTGCGATTTCTCCTGCTCAAAAAGACTTAGAAAGTTGATAATTGTGGGCAATGTTAGAAATGTCAGGAGAAATAAGAATTATGTAAAAGTATTGATGTAAGTCATTGTTTCCAAGAGAAAGGGAGACAGGAGTGTAAAAAAGCGTTGTTTTTGGACGGCAATGAAGAAATGACTATATTTTGCGGTTTCTCCTGCTCAGAAAGACTTAGAAAGTTGATAATTGTGGGCAATGTTAGAAATGTCAGGAGAAACAAGAATTATGTAAAAGGATTGATGTAAGTCATTGTTTCCAAGAGAAATGGAGACAGGAGTGTAAAAAAGCGTTGTTTTTGGACTGCAATGAAGAAATGACTATGTTCTGCGATTTCTCCTGCTCAAAAAGACTTAGGAAGTTGATAATTGTGGGCAATGTTAGAAATGTCAGGAGAAACAAGAATTATGTAAAAGGATTGATGTAAGTCATTGTTTCCAAGAGAAAGGGAGACTGGAGTGTAAAAAAGCATTGTTTTTGGACGGCAATGAATAAATGACTGTTTTGCGATTTCTCTTGCTCAGAAAGACTTAGAAAGTTGATAATTGTGGGCAATGTTAGAAATGTCAGGAGAAACAAGAATTATGTAAAAGTATTGATGTAAGTCATTGTTTCCAAGAGAAAGGGAGACAGGAGTGTAAAAAAGTGTTGTTTTTGGACGGCAATGAAGAAATGACTATGTTTTGCGATTTCTCCTGCTCAGAAAGACTTAGAAAGTTGATAATTGTGGGCAATGTTAGAAATGTCATGAGAAACAAGAATTATGTAAAAGGATTGATGTAAGTCATTGTTTCCAGGAGAAAGGGAGACAGGAGTGTAAAAAAGTGTTGTTTTTGGACGGCAATGAAGAAATGACTATATTTTGCGGTTTCTCCTGCTCAGAAAGACTTAGAAAGTTGATAATTGTGGGCAATGTTAGAAATGTCAGGAGAAACAAGAATTATGTAAAAGGATTGATGTAAGTCATTGTTTCCAAGAGAAAGGGAGACTGGAGTGTAAAAAAGCGTTGTTTTTGGACTGCAATGAAGAAATGACTATGTTCTGCGATTTCTCCTGCTCAAAAAGACTTAGAAAGTTGATAATTGTGGGCAAAGTTAGAAATGTCAGGAGAAACAAGAATTATGTAAAAGTATTGATGTAAGTCATTGTTTCCAAGAGAAAGGGAGACAGGAGTGTAAAAAAGTGTTGTTTTTGGACGGCAATGAAGAAATGACTATGTTTTGCAATTTCTCCTGCTCAGAAAGACTTAGAAAGTTGATAATTGTGGGCAATGTTAGAAATGTCATGAGAAACAAGAATTATGTAAAAGGATTGATGTAAGTCATTGTTTCCAGGAGAAAGGGAGACAGGAGTGTAAAAAAGCGTTGTTTTTGGACGGCAATGAAGAAATGACTATATTTTGCGGTTTCTCCTGCTCAGAAAGACTTAGAAAGTTGATAATTGTGGGCAATGTTAGAAATGTCAGGAGAAACAAGAATTATGTAAAAGGATTGATGTAAGTCATTGTTTCCAAGAGAAATGGAGACAGGAGTGTAAAAAAGCGTTGTTTTTGGACTGCAATGAAGAAATGACTATGTTCTGCGATTTCTCCTGCTCAAAAAGACTTAGAAAGTTGATAATTGTGGGCAATGTTAGAAATGTCAGGAGAAACAAGAATTATGTAAAAGGATTGATGTAAGTCATTGTTTCCAAGAGAAAGGGAGACTGGAGTGTAAAAAAGCGTTGTTTTTGGACTGCAATGAAGAAATGACTATGTTCTGCGATTTCTCCTGCTCAAAAAGACTTAGAAAGTTGATAATTGTGGGCAAAGTTAGAAATGTCAGGAGAAACAAGAATTATGTAAAAGGATTGATGTAAGTCATTGTTTGCAAGAGAAATGGAGACAGGAGTGTAAAAAAGCGTTGTTTTTGGACTGCAATGAAGAAATGACTATGTTCTGCGATTTCTCCTGCTCAAAAGACTTAGAAAGTTGATAATTGTGGGCAATGTTAGAAATGTCAGGAGAAACAAGAATTATGTAAAAGGATTGATGTAAGTCATTGTTTCCAAGAGAAATGGAGACAGGAGTGTAAAAAAGCGTTGTTTTTGGACTGCAATGAAGAAATGACTATGTTCTGCGATTTCTCCTGCTCAAAAAGACTTAGAAAGTTGATAATTGTGGGCAATGTTAGAAATGTCAGGAGAAACAAGAATTATGTAAAAGGATTGATGTAAGTCATTGTTTCCAGGAGAAGGGGAGACAGGAGTGTAAAAAAGCGTTGTTTTTGGACGGCAATGAAGAAATGACTATGTTTTGCGATTTCTCCTGCTCAGAAAGACTTAGAAAGTAGATAATTGTGGGCAATGTTAGAAATGTCATGAGAAACAAGAATTATGTAAAAGGATTGATGTAAGTCATTGTTTCCAAGAGAAATGGAGACAGGAGTGTAAAAAAGCGTTGTTTTTGGACTGCAATGAAGAAATGACTATGTTCTGCGATTTCTCCTGCTCAAAAAGACTTAGAAAGTTGATAATTGTGGGCAATGTTAGAAATGTCATGAGAAACAAGAATTATGTAAAAGGATTGATGTAAGTCATTGTTTCCAGGAGAAAGGGAGACAGGAGTGTAAAAATGCGTTGTTTTTGGACGGCAATGAAGAAATGACTATATTTTGCGATTTCTCCTGCTCAGAAAGACTTAGAAAGTTGATAATTGTGGGCAATGTTAGAAATGTCAGGAGAAACAAGAATTATGTAAAAGGATTGATGTAAGTCATTGTTTCCAAGAGAAAGGGAGACTGGAGTGTAAAAAAGCGTTGTTTTTGGACTGCAATGAAGAAATGACTATGTTCTGCGATTTCTCCTGCTCAAAAAGACTTAGAAAGTTGATAATTGTGGGCAATGTTAGAAATGTCAGGAGAAACAAGAATTATGTAAAAGTATTGATGTAAGTCATTGTTTCCAAGAGAAAGGGAGACAGGAGTGTAAAAAAGCGTTGTTTTTAGACGGCAATGAAGAAATGACTATATTTTGCGGTTTCTCCTGCTCAGAAAGACTTAGAAAGTTGATAATTGTGGGCAATGTTAGAAATGTCAGGAGAAACAAGAATTATGTAAAAGGATTGATGTAAGTCATTGTTTCCTGGAGAAAGGGAGACAGGAGTGTAAAAAAGCGTTGTTTTTGGACGGCAATGAAGAAATGACTATATTTTGCGGTTTCTCCTGCTCAGAAAGACTTAGAAAGTTGATAATTGTGGGCAATGTTAGAAATGTCAGGAGAAACAAGAATTATGTAAAAGGATTGATGTAAGTCATTGTTTCCAAGAGAAAGGGAGACTGGAGTGTAAAAAAGCATTGTTTTTGGACGGCAATGAATAAATGACTGTTTTGCGATTTCTCTTGCTCAGAAAGACTTAGAAAGTTGATAATTGTGGGCAATGTTAGAAATGTCATGAGAAACAAGAATTATGTAAAAGGATTGATGTAAGTCATTGTTTCCAGAAGAAAGGGAGACAGGAGTGTAAAAAAGCGTTGTTTTTGGACGGCAATGGAGAAATGACTATATTTTGCGGTTTCTCCTGCTCAGAAAGACTTAGAAAGTTGATAATTGTGGGCAATGTTAGAAATGTCAGGAGAAACAAGAATTATGTAAAAGGATTGATGTAAGTCATTGTTTCCAAGAGAAATGGAGACAGGAGTGTAAAAAAGCGTTGTTTTTGGACTGCAATGAAGAAATGACTATGTTCTGCGATTTCTCCTGCTCAAAAAGACTTAGAAAGTTGATAATTGTGGGCAATGTTAGAAATGTCAGGAGAAACAAGAATTATGTAAAAGTATTGATGTAAGTCATTGTTTCCAAGAGAAAGGGAGACAGGAGTGTAAAAAAGTGTTGTTTTTGGACGGCAATGAAGAAATGACTATGTTTTGCGATTTCTCCTGCTCAGAAAGACTTAGAAAGTTGATAATTGTTAGCAATGTTAGAAATGTCATGAGAAACAAGAATTATGTAAAAGGATTGATGTAAGTCATTGTTTCCAGGAGAAAGGAAGACAGGAGTGTAAAAAAGCGTTGTTTTTGGACGGCAATGAAGAAATGACTATATTTTGCGGTTTCTCCTGCTCAGAAAGACTTAGAAAGTTGATAATTGTGGGCAATGTTAGAAATGTCAGGAGAAACAAGAATTATGTAAAAGGATTGATGTAAGTCATTGTTTCCAAGAGAAATGGAGACAGGAGTGTAAAAAAGCGTTGTTTTTGGACTGCAATGAAGAAATGACTATGTTCTGCGATTTCTCCTGCTCAAAAAGACTTAGAAAGTTGATAATTGTGGGCAATGTTAGAAATGTCAGGAGAAATAAGAATTATGTAAAAGTATTGATGTAAGTCATTGTTTCCAAGAGAAAGGGAGACAGGAGTGTAAAAAAGCGTTGTTTTTGGACGGCAATGAAGAAATGACTATATTTTGCGGTTTCTCCTGCTCAGAAAGACTTAGAAAGTTGATAATTGTGGGCAATGTTAGAAATGTCAGGAGAAACAAGAATTATGTAAAAGGATTGATGTAAGTCATTGTTTCCAAGAGAAAGGGAGACTGGAGTGTAAAAAAGCATTGTTTTTGGACGGCAATGAATAAATGACTGTTTTGCGATTTCTCTTGCTCAGAAAGACTTAGAAAGTTGATAATTGTGGGCAATGTTAGAAATGTCAGGAGAAACAAGAATTATGTAAAAGTATTGATGTAAGTCATTGTTTCCAAGAGAAAGGGAGACAGGAGTGTAAAAAAGTGTTGTTTTTGGACGGCAATGAAGAAATGACTATGTTTTGCGATTTCTCCTGCTCAGAAAGACTTAGAAAGTTGATAATTGTGGGCAATGTTAGAAATGTCATGAGAAACAAGAATTATGTAAAAGGATTGATGTAAGTCATTGTTTCCAGGAGAAAGGGAGACAGGAGTGTAAAAAAGTGTTGTTTTTGGACGGCAATGAAGAAATGACTATATTTTGCGGTTTCTCCTGCTCAGAAAGACTTAGAAAGTTGATAATTGTGGGCAATGTTAGAAATGTCAGGAGAAACAAGAATTATGTAAAAGGATTGATGTAAGTCATTGTTTCCAAGAGAAAGGGAGACTGGAGTGTAAAAAAGCGTTGTTTTTGGACGGCAATGAAGAAATGACTATATTTTGCGATTTCTCTTGCTCAGAAAGACTTAGAAAGTTGATAATTGTGGGCAATGTTAGAAATGTCAGGAGAAACAAGAATTATGTAAAAGTATTGATGTAAGTCATTGTTTCCAAGAGAAAGGGAGACAGGAGTGTAAAAAAGTGTTGTTTTTGGTACGGCAATGAAGAAATGACTATGTTTTGCGATTTCTCCTGCTCAGAAAGACTTAGAAAGTTGATAATTGTGGGCAATGTTAGAAATGTCATGAGAAACAAGAATTATGTAAAAGGATTGATGTAAGTCATTGTTTCCAGGAGAAAGGGAGACAGGAGTGTAAAAAAGTGTTGTTTTTGGACGGCAATGAAGAAATGACTATATTTTGCGGTTTCTCCTGCTCAGAAAGACTTAGAAAGTTGATAATTGTGGGCAATGTTAGAATGTCAGGAGAAACAAGAATTATGTAAAAGGATTGATGTAAGTCATTGTTTCCAAGAGAAAGGGAGACTGGAGTGTAAAAAAGCGTTGTTTTTGGACTGCAATGAAGAAATGACTATGTTCTGCGATTTCTCCTGCTCAAAAAGACTTAGAAAGTTGATAATTGTGGGCAAAGTTAGAAATGTCAGGAGAAACAAGAATTATGTAAAAGTATTGATGTAAGTCATTGTTTCCAAGAGAAAGGGAGACAGGAGTGTAAAAAAGTGTTGTTTTTGGACGGCAATGAAGAAATGACTATGTTTTGCGATTTCTCCTGCTCAGAAAGACTTAGAAAGTTGATAATTGTGGGCAATGTTAGAAATGTCATGAGAAACAAGAATTATGTAAAAGGATTGATGTAAGTCATTGTTTCCAGGAGAAAGGGAGACAGGAGTGTAAAAAAGCGTTGTTTTTGGACGGCAATGAAGAAATGACTATATTTTGCGGTTTCTCCTGCTCAGAAAGACTTAGAAAGTTGATAATTGTGGGCAATGTTAGAAATGTCAGGAGAAACAAGAATTATGTAAAAGTATTGATGTAAGTCATTGTTTCCAAGAGAAAGGGAGACAGGAGTGTAAAAAAGCGTTGTTTTTGGACGGCAATGAAGAAATGACTATGTTTTGCGATTTCTCCTGCTCAGAAAGACTTAGAAAGTTGATAATTGTGGGCAATGTTAGAAATGTCATGAGAAACAAGAATTATGTAAAAGGATTGATGTAAGTCATTGTTTCCAGGAGAAAGGGAGACAGGAGTGTAAAAAAGCGTTGTTTTTGGACGGCAATGAAGAAATGACTATATTTTGCGGTTTCTCCTGCTCAGAAAGACTTAGAAAGTTGATAATTGTGGGCAATGTTAGAAATGTCAGGAGAAACAAGAATTATGTAAAAGGATTGATGTAAGTCATTGTTTCCAAGAGAAAGGGAGACTGGAGTGTAAAAAAGCATTGTTTTTGGACGGCAATGAATAAATGACTGTTTTGCGATTTCTCTTGCTCAGAAAGACTTAGAAAGTTGATAATTGTGGGCAATGTTAGAAATGTAATGAGAAACAAGAATTATGTAAAAGGATTGATGTAAGTCATTGTTTCCAGAAGAAAGGGAGACAGGAGTGTAAAAAAGCGTTGTTTTTGGACGGCAATGGAGAAATGACTATATTTTGCGGTTTCTCCTGCTCAGAAAGACTTAGAAAGTTGATAATTGTGGGCAATGTTAGAAATGTCAGGAGAAACAAGAATTATGTAAAAGGATTGATGTAAGTCATTGTTTCCAAGAGAAAGGGAGACAGGAGAGTAAAAAAGTGTTGTTTTTGGACGGCAATGAAGAAATGACTATGTTTTGCGATTTCTCCTGCTCAGAAAGACTTAGAAAGTTGATAATTGTTAGCAATGTTAGAAATGTCATGAGAAACAAGAATTATGTAAAAGGATTGATGTAAGTCATTGTTTCCAGGAGAAAGGAAGACAGGAGTGTAAAAAAGCGTTGTTTTTGGACGGCAATGAAGAAATGACTATATTTTGCGGTTTCTCCTGCTCAGAAAGACTTAGAAAGTTGATAATTGTGGGCAATGTTAGAAATGTCAGGAGAAACAAGAATTATGTAAAAGGATTGATGTAAGTCATTGTTTCCAAGAGAAATGGAGACAGGAGTGTAAAAAAGCGTTGTTTTTGGACTGCAATGAAGAAATGACTATGTTCTGCGATTTCTCCTGCTCAAAAAGACTTAGAAAGTTGATAATTGTGGGCAATGTTAGAAATGTCAGGAGAAATAAGAATTATGTAAAAGTATTGATGTAAGTCATTGTTTCCAAGAGAAAGGGAGACAGGAGTGTAAAAAAGCGTTGTTTTTGGACGGCAATGAAGAAATGACTATATTTTGCGGTTTCTCCTGCTCAGAAAGACTTAGAAAGTTGATAATTGTGGGCAATGTTAGAAATGTCAGGAGAAACAAGAATTATGTAAAAGGATTGATGTAAGTCATTGTTTCCAAGAGAAAGGGAGACAGGAGTGTAAAAAAGCATTGTTTTTGGACGGCAATGAATAAATGACTGTTTTGCGATTTCTCTTGCTCAGAAAGACTTAGAAAGTTGATAATTGTGGGCAATGTTAGAAATGTCAGGAGAAACAAGAATTATGTAAAAGTATTGATGTAAGTCATTGTTTCCAAGAGAAAGGGAGACAGGAGTGTAAAAAAGTGTTGTTTTTGGACGGCAATGAAGAAATGACCATGTTTTGCGATTTCTCCTGCTCAGAAAGACTTAGAAAGTTGATAATTGTGGGCAATGTTAGAAATGTCATGAGAAACAAGAATTATGTAAAAGGATTGATGTAAGTCATTGTTTCCAGGAGAAAGGGAGACAGGAGTGTAAAAAAGTGTTGTTTTTGGACGGCAATGAAGAAATGACTATATTTTGCGGTTTCTCCTGCTCAGAAAGACTTAGAAAGTTGATAATTGTGGGCAATGTTAGAAATGTCAGGAGAAACAAGAATTATGTAAAAGGATTGATGTAAGTCATTGTTTCCAAGAGAAAGGGAGACTGGAGTGTAAAAAAGCGTTGTTTTTGGACTGCAATGAAGAAATGACTATGTTCTGCGATTTCTCCTGCTCAAAAAGACTTAGAAAGTTGATAATTGTGGGCAAAGTTAGAAATGTCAGGAGAAACAAGAATTATGTAAAAGTATTGATGTAAGTCATTGTTTCCAAGAGAAAGGGAGACAGGAGTGTAAAAAAGTGTTGTTTTTGGACTGCAATGAAGAAATGACTATGTTTTGCGATTTCTCCTGCTCAGAAATACTTAGAAAGTTGATAATTGTGGGCAATGTTAGAAATGTCATGAGAAACAAGAATTATGTAAAAGGATTGATGTAAGTCATTGTTTCCAGGAGAAAGGGAGACAGGAGTGTAAAAAAGCGTTGTTTTTGGACGGCAATGAAGAAATGACTATATTTTGCGGTTTCTCCTGCTCAGAAAGACTTAGAAAGTTGATAATTGTGGGCAATGTTAGAAATGTCAGGAGAAACAAGAATTATGTAAAAGGATTGATGTAAGTCATTGTTTCCAAGAGAAATGGAGACAGGAGTGTAAAAAAGCGTTGTTTTTGGACTGCAATGAAGAAATGACTATGTTCTGCGATTTCTCCTGCTCAAAAAGACTTAGAAAGTTGATAATTGTGGGCAATGTTAGAAATGTCAGGAGAAACAAGAATTATGTAAAAGGATTGATGTAAGTCATTGTTTCCAAGAGAAAGGGAGACTGGAGTGTAAAAAAGCATAGTTTTTGGACGGCAATGAATAAATGACTGTTTTGCGATTTCTCTTGCTCAGAAAGACTTAGAAAGTTGATAATTGTGGGCAATGTTAGAAATGTCATGAGAAACAAGAATTGTGTAAAAGGATTGATGTAAGTCATTGTTTCCAGGAGAAGGGGAGACAGGAGTGTAAAAAAGCGTTGTTTTTGGACGGCAATGAAGAAATTACTATATTTTGCGATTTCTCCTGCTCAGAAAGACTTAGAAAGTAGATAATTGTGGGCAATGTTAGAAATGTCATGAGAAACAAGAATTATGTAAAAGGATTGATGTAAGTCATTGTTTCCAAGAGAAATGGAGACAGGAGTGTAAAAAAGCGTTGTTTTTGGACTGCAATGAAGAAATGACTATGTTCTGCGATTTCTCCTGCTCAAAAAGACTTAGAAAGTTGATAATTGTGGGCAATGTTAGAAATGTCATGAGAAACAAGAATTATGTAAAAGGATTGATGTAAGTCATTGTTTCCAGGAGAAAGGGAGACAGGAGTGTAAAAATGCGTTGTTTTTGGACGGCAATGAAGAAATGACTATATTTTGCGATTTCTCCTGCTCAGAAAGACTTAGAAAGTTGATAATTGTGGGCAATGTTAGAAATGTCAGGAGAAACAAGAATTATGTAAAAGGATTGATGTAAGTCATTGTTTCCAAGAGAAAGGGAGACTGGAGTGTAAAAAAGCGTTGTTTTTGGACTGCAATGAAGAAATGACTATGTTCTGCGATTTCTCCTGCTCAAAAAGACTTAGAAAGTTGATAATTGTGGGCAATGTTAGAAATGTCAGGAGAAACAAGAATTATGTAAAAGTATTGATGTAAGTCATTGTTTCCAAGAGAAAGGGAGACAGGAGTGTAAAAAAGCGTTGTTTTTGGACGGCAATGAAGAAATGACTATATTTTGCGGTTTCTCCTGCTCAGAAAGACTTAGAAAGTTGATAATTGTGGGCAATGTTAGAAATGTCAGGAGAAACAAGAATTATGTAAAAGGATTGATGTAAGTCATTGTTTCCAGGAGAAAGGGAGACAGGAGTGTAAAAAAGCGTTGTTTTTGGACGGCAATGAAGAAATGACTATATTTTGCGGTTTCTCCTGCTCAGAAAGACTTAGAAAGTAGATAATTGTGGGCAATGTTAGAAATGTCATGAGAAACAAGAATTATGTAAAAGGATTGATGTAAGTCATTGTTTCCAAGAGAAATGGAGACAGGAGTGTAAAAAAGCGTTGTTTTTGGACTGCAATGAAGAAATGACTATGTTCTGCGATTTCTCCTGCTCAAAAAGACTTAGAAAGTTGATAATTGTGGGCAATGTTAGAAATGTCATGAGAAACAAGAATTATGTAAAAGGATTGATGTAAGTCATTGTTTCCAGGAGAAAGGGAGACAGGAGTGTAAAAATGCGTTGTTTTTGGACGGCAATGAAGAAATGACTATATTTTGCGATTTCTCCTGCTCAGAAAGACTTAGAAAGTTGATAATTGTGGGCAATGTTAGAAATGTCAGGAGAAACAAGAATTATGTAAAAGGATTGATGTAAGTCATTGTTTCCAAGAGAAAGGGAGACTGGAGTGTAAAAAAGCGTTGTTTTTGGACTGCAATGAAGAAATGACTATGTTCTGCGATTTCTCCTGCTCAAAAAGACTTAGAAAGTTGATAATTGTGGGCAATGTTAGAAATGTCAGGAGAAACAAGAATTATGTAAAAGTATTGATGTAAGTCATTGTTTCCAAGAGAAAGGGAGACAGGAGTGTAAAAAAGCGTTGTTTTTGGACGGCAATGAAGAAATGACTATATTTTGCGGTTTCTCCTGCTCAGAAAGACTTAGAAAGTTGATAATTGTGGGCAATGTTAGAAATGTCAGGAGAAACAAGAATTATGTAAAAGGATTGATGTAAGTCATTGTTTCCAAGAGAAATGGAGACAGGAGTGTAAAAAAGCGTTGTTTTTGGACTGCAATGAAGAAATGACTATGTTCTGCGATTTCTCCTGCTCAAAAAGACTTAGGAAGTTGATAATTGTGGGCAATGTTAGAAATGTCAGGAGAAACAAGAATTATGTAAAAGGATTGATGTAAGTCATTGTTTCCAAGAGAAAGGGAGACTGGAGTGTAAAAAAGCATTGTTTTTGGACGGCAATGAATAAATGACTGTTTTGCGATTTCTCTTGCTCAGAAAGACTTAGAAAGTTGATAATTGTGGGCAATGTTAGAAATGTCAGGAGAAACAAGAATTATGTAAAAGTATTGATGTAAGTCATTGTTTCCAAGAGAAAGGGAGACAGGAGTGTAAAAAAGCGTTGTTTTTGGACGGCAATGAAGAAATGACTATGTTTTGCGATTTCTCCTGCTCAGAAAGACTTAGAAAGTTGATAATTGTGGGCAATGTTAGAAATGTCATGAGAAACAAGAATTATGTAAAAGGATTGATGTAAGTCATTGTTTCCAGGAGAAAGGGAGACAGGAGTGTAAAAAAGCGTTGTTTTTGGACGACAATGAAGAAATGACTATATTTTGCGGTTTCTCCTGCTCAGAAAGACTTAGAAAGTTGATAATTGTGGGCAATGTTAGAAATGTCAGGAGAAACAAGAATTATGTAAAAGGATTGATGTAAGTCATTGTTTCCAAGAGAAAGGGAGACTGGAGTGTAAAAAAGCGTTGTTTTTGGACTGCAATGAAGAAATGACTATGTTTTGCGATTTCTCCTGCTCAGAAAGACTTAGAAAGTTGATAATTGTGGACAATGTTAGAAATGTCATGAGAAACAAGAATTATGTAAAAGGATTGATGTAAGTCATTGTTTCCAAGAGAAAGGGAGACTGGAGTGTAAAAAAGCATTGTTTTTGGACGGCAATGAATAAATGACTGTTTTGCGATTTCTCTTGCTCAGAAAGACTTAGAAAGTTGATAATTGTGGGCAATGTTAGAAATGTCATGAGAAACAAGAATTATGTAAAAGGATTGATGTAAGTCATTGTTTCCAAGAGAAAGGGAGACTGGAGTGTAAAAAAGCGTTGTTTTTGGACTGCAATGAAGAAATGACTATGTTCTGCGATTTCTCCTGCTCAAAAAGACTTAGAAAGTTGATAATTGTGGGCAATGTTAGAAATGTCAGGAGAAACAAGAATTATGTAAAAGTATTGATGTAAGTCATTGTTTCCAAGAGAAAGGGAGACAGGAGTGTAAAAAAGTGTTGTTTTTGGACGGCAATGAAGAAATGACTATGTTTTGCGATTTCTCCTGCTCAGAAAGACTTAGAAAGTTGATAATTGTTAGCAATGTTAGAAATGTCATGAGAAACAAGAATTATGTAAAAGGATTGATGTAAGTCATTGTTTCCAGGAGAAAGGAAGACAGGAGTGTAAAAAAGCGTTGTTTTTGGACGGCAATGAAGAAATGACTATATTTTGCGGTTTCTCCTGCTCAGAAAGACTTAGAAAGTTGATAATTGTGGGCAATGTTAGAAATGTCAGGAGAAACAAGAATTATGTAAAAGGATTGATGTAAGTCATTGTTTCCAGGAGAAAGGGAGACAGGAGTGTAAAAAAGTGTTGTTTTTGGACGGCAATGAAGAAATGACTATATTTTGCGGTTTCTCCTGCTCAGAAAGACTTAGAAAGTTGATAATTGTGGGCAATGTTAGAAATGTCATGAGAAACAAGAATTATGTAAAAGGATTGATGTAAGTCATTGTTTCCAAGAGAAAGGGAGACTGGAGTGTAAAAAAGCGTTGTTTTTGGACTGCAATGAAGAAATGACTATGTTCTGCGATTTCTCCTGCTCAAAAAGACTTAGAAAGTTGATAATTGTGGGCAATGTTAGAAATGTCAGGAGAAACAAGAATTATGTAAAAGTATTGATGTAAGTCATTGTTTCCAAGAGAAAGGGAGACAGGAGTGTAAAAAAGTGTTGTTTTTGGACGGCAATGAAGAAATGACTATGTTTTGCGATTTCTCCTGCTCAGAAAGACTTAGAAAGTTGATAATTGTTAGCAATGTTAGAAATGTCATGAGAAACAAGAATTATGTAAAAGGATTGATGTAAGTCATTGTTTCCAGGAGAAAGGAAGACAGGAGTGTAAAAAAGCGTTGTTTTTGGACGGCAATGAAGAAATGACTATATTTTGCGGTTTCTCCTGCTCAGAAAGACTTAGAAAGTTGATAATTGTGGGCAATGTTAGAAATGTCAGGAGAAACAAGAATTATGTAAAAGGATTGATGTAAGTCATTGTTTCCAAGAGAAATGGAGACAGGAGTGTAAAAAAGCGTTGTTTTTGGACTGCAATGAAGAAATGACTATGTTCTGCGATTTCTCCTGCTCAAAAAGACTTAGAAAGTTGATAATTGTGGGCAATGTTAGAAATGTCAGGAGAAATAAGAATTATGTAAAAGTATTGATGTAAGTCATTGTTTCCAAGAGAAAGGGAGACAGGAGTGTAAAAAAGCGTTGTTTTTGGACGGCAATGAAGAAATGACTATATTTTGCGGTTTCTCCTGCTCAGAAAGACTTAGAAAGTTGATAATTGTGGGCAATGTTAGAAATGTCAGGAGAAACAAGAATTATGTAAAAGGATTGATGTAAGTCATTGTTTCCAAGAGAAATGGAGACAGGAGTGTAAAAAAGCGTTGTTTTTGGACTGCAATGAAGAAATGACTATGTTCTGCGATTTCTCCTGCTCAAAAAGACTTAGGAAGTTGATAATTGTGGGCAATGTTAGAAATGTCAGGAGAAACAAGAATTATGTAAAAGGATTGATGTAAGTCATTGTTTCCAAGAGAAAGGGAGACTGGAGTGTAAAAATGCATTGTTTTTGGACGGCAATGAATAAATGACTGTTTTGCGATTTCTCTTGCTCAGAAAGACTTAGAAAGTTGATAATTGTGGGCAATGTTAGAAATGTCAGGAGAAACAAGAATTATGTAAAAGTATTGATGTAAGTCATTGTTTCCAGGAGAAAGGGAGACAGGAGTGTAAAAAAGCGTTGTTTTTGGACGGCAATGAAGAAATGACTATATTTTGCGGTTTCTCCTGCTCAGAAAGACTTAGAAAGTTGATAATTGTGGGCAATGTTAGAAATGTCAGGAGAAACAAGAATTATGTAAAAGGATTGATGTAAGTCATTGTTTCCAAGAGAAATGGAGACAGGAGTGTAAAAAAGCGTTGTTTTTGGACTGCAATGAAGAAATGACTATGTTCTGCGATTTCTCCTGCTCAAAAAGACTTAGAAAGTTGATAATTGTGGGCAATGTTAGAAATGTCATGAGAAACAAGAATTATGTAAAAGGATTGATGTAAGTCATTGTTTCCAGGAGAAAGGGAGACAGGAGTGTAAAAATGCGTTGTTTTTGGACGGCAATGAAGAAATGACTATATTTTGCGATTTCTCCTGCTCAGAAAGACTTAGAAAGTTGATAATTGTGGGCAATGTTAGAAATGTCAGGAGAAACAAGAATTATGTAAAAGGATTGATGTAAGTCATTGTTTCCAGGAGAAAGGGAGACAGGAGTGTAAAAAAGCGTTGTTTTTGGACGGCAATGAAGAAATGACTATATTTTGCGGGGTCTCCTGCTCAGAAAGACTTAGAAAGTAGATAATTGTGGGCAATGTTAGAAATGTCATGAGAAACAAGAATTATGTAAAAGGATTGATGTAAGTCATTGTTTCCAAGAGAAATGGAGACAGGAGTGTAAAAAAGCGTTGTTTTTGGACTGCAATGAAGAAATGACTATGTTCTGCGATTTCTCCTGCTCAAAAAGACTTAGAAAGTTGATAATTGTGGGCAATGTTAGAAATGTCATGAGAAACAAGAATTATGTAAAAGGATTGATGTAAGTCATTGTTTCCAGGAGAAAGGGAGACAGGAGTGTAAAAATGCGTTGTTTTTGGACGGCAATGAAGAAATGACTATATTTTGCGATTTCTCCTGCTCAGAAAGACTTAGAAAGTTGATAATTGTGGGCAATGTTAGAAATGTCAGGAGAAACAAGAATTATGTAAAAGGATTGATGTAAGTCATTGTTTCCAAGAGAAAGGGAGACTGGAGTGTAAAAAAGCGTTGTTTTTGGACTGCAATGAAGAAATGACTATGTTCTGCGATTTCTCCTGCTCAAAAAGACTTAGAAAGTTGATAATTGTGGGCAATGTTAGAAATGTCAGGAGAAACAAGAATTATGTAAAAGTATTGATGTAAGTCATTGTTTCCAAGAGAAAGGGAGACAGGAGTGTAAAAAAGCGTTGTTTTTGGACGGCAATGAAGAAATGACTATATTTTGCGGTTTCTCCTGCTCAGAAAGACTTAGAAAGTTGATAATTGTGGGCAATGTTAGAAATGTCAGGAGAAACAAGAATTATGTAAAAGGATTGATGTAAGTCATTGTTTCCAAGAGAAATGGAGACAGGAGTGTAAAAAAGCGTTGTTTTTGGACTGCAATGAAGAAATGACTATGTTCTGCGATTTCTCCTGCTCAAAAAGACTTAGGAAGTTGATAATTGTGGGCAATGTTAGAAATGTCAGGAGAAACAAGAATTATGTAAAAGGATTGATGTAAGTCATTGTTTCCAAGAGAAAGGGAGACTGGAGTGTAAAAAAGCATTGTTTTTGGACGGCAATGAATAAATGACTGTTTTGCGATTTCTCTTGCTCAGAAAGACTTAGAAAGTTGATAATTGTGGGCAATGTTAGAAATGTCAGGAGAAACAAGAATTATGTAAAAGTATTGATGTAAGTCATTGTTTCCAAGAGAAAGGGAGACAGGAGTGTAAAAAAGCGTTGTTTTTGGACGGCAATGAAGAAATGACTATGTTTTGCGATTTCTCCTGCTCAGAAAGACTTAGAAAGTTGATAATTGTGGGCAATGTTAGAAATGTCATGAGAAACAAGAATTATGTAAAAGGATTGATGTAAGTCATTGTTTCCAGGAGAAAGGGAGACAGGAGTGTAAAAAAGCGTTGTTTTTGGACGGCAATGAAGAAATGACTATATTTTGCGGTTTCTCCTGCTCAGAAAGACTTAGAAAGTTGATAATTGTGGGCAATGTTAGAAATGTCAGGAGAAACAAGAATTATGTAAAAGGATTGATGTAAGTCATTGTTTCCAAGAGAAAGGGAGACTGGAGTGTAAAAAAGCGTTGTTTTTGGACTGCAATGAAGAAATGACTATGTTTTGCGATTTCTCCTGCTCAGAAAGACTTAGAAAGTTGATAATTGTGGACAATGTTAGAAATGTCATGAGAAACAAGAATTATGTAAAAGGATTGATGTAAGTCATTGTTTCCAAGAGAAAGGGAGACTGGAGTGTAAAAAAGCGTTGTTTTTGGACTGCAATGAAGAAATGACTATGTTCTGCGATTTCTCCTGCTCAGAAAGACTTAGAAAGTTGATATTTGTGGGCAATGTTAGAAATGTCAGGAGAAACAAGAATTATGTAAAAGGATTGATGTAAGTCATTGTTTCCAAGAGAAAGGGAGACTGGAGTGTAAAAAAGCATTGTTTTTGGACGGCAATGAATAAATGACTGTTTTGCGATTTCTCTTGCTCAGAAAGACTTAGAAAGTTGATAATTGTTGGCAATGTTAGAAATGTCATGAGAAACAAGAATTATGTAAAAGGATTGATGTAAGTCATTGTTTCCAGGAGAAGGGGAGACAGGAGTGTAAAAAAGCGTTGTTTTTGGACGGCAATGAAGAAATTACTATATTTTGCGATTTCTACTGCTCAGAAAGACTTAGAAAGTTGATAATTGTGGGCAATGTTAGAAATGTCATGAGAAACAAGAATTATGTAAAAGGATTGATGTAAGTCATTGTTTCCAGGAGAAAGGGAGACAGGAGTGTAAAAAAGCGTTGTTTTTGGACGGCAATGAAGAAATGACTATATTTTGCGATTTCTCCTGCTCAGAAAGACTTAGAAAGTTGATAATTGTGGGCAATGTTAGAAATGTCAGGAGAAACAAGAATTATGTAAAAGGATTGATGTAAGTCATTGTTTCCAAGAGAAAGGGAGACTGGAGTGTAAAAAAGCGTTGTTTTTGGACTGCAATGAAGAAATGACTATGTTTTGCGATTTCTCCTGCTCAGAAAGACTTAGAAAGTTGATAATTGTGGACAATGTTAGAAATGTCATGAGAAACAAGAATTATGTAAAAGGATTGATGTAAGTCATTGTTTCCAGGAGAAAGGGAGACAGGAGTGTAAAAAAGCGTTGTTTTTGGACGGCAATGAAGAAATGACTATATTTTGCGATTTCTCCTGCTCAGAAAGACTTTGAAAGTTGATAATTGTGGGCAATGTTAGAAATGTCAGGAGAAACAAGAATTATGTAAAAGGATTGATGTAAGTCATTGTTTCCAAGAGAAAGGGAGACTGGAGTGTAAAAAAGCGTTGTTTTTGGACTGCAATGAAGAAATGACTATGTTTTGCGATTTCTCCTGCTCAGAAAGACTTAGAAAGTTGATATTTGTGGACAATGTTAGAAATGTCATGAGAAACAAGAATTATGTAAAAGGATTGATGTAAGTCATTGTTTCCAAGAGAAAGGGAGACTGGAGTGTAAAAAAGCGTTGTTTTTGGACTGCAATGAAGAAATGACTATGTTTTGCGATTTCTCCTGCTCAGAAAGACTTAGAAAGTTGATATTTGTGGGCAATGTTAGAAATGTCATGAGAAACAAGAATTATGTAAAAGGATTGATGTAAGTCATTGTTTCCAGGAGAAGGGGAGACAGGAGTGTAAAAAAGCGTTGTTTTTGGACGGCAATGAAGAAATTACTATATTTTGCGATTTCTCCTGCTCAGAAAGACTTAGAAAGTTGATAATTGTGGGCAATGTTAGAAATGTCAGGAGAAACAAGAATTATGTAAAAGGATTGATGTAAGTCATTGTTTCCAAGAGAAAGGGAGACTGGAGTGTAAAAAAGCGTTGTTTTTGGACGGCAATGAAGAAATGACTATATTTTGCGGTTTCTCCTGCTCAGAAAGACTTAGAAAGTTGATAATTGTGGGCAATGTTAGAAATGTCAGGAGAAACAAGAATTATGCAAAAGGATTGATGTAAGTCATTGTTTCCAAGAGAAATGGAGACAGGAGTGTAAAAAAGCGTTGTTTTTGGACTGCAATGAAGAAATCACTATGTTCTGCGATTTCTCCTGCTCAAAAAGACTTAGAAAGTTGATAATTGTGGGCAATGTTAGAAATGTCAGGAGAAACAAGAATTATGTTAAAGTATTGATGTAAGTCATTGTTTCCAAGAGAAAGGGAGACAGGAGTGTAAAAAAGTGTTGTTTTTGGACGGCAATGAAGAAATGACTATGTTTTGCGATTTCTCCTGCTCAGAAAGACTTAGAAAGTTGATAATTGTGGGCAATGTTAGAAATGTCAGGAGAAACAAGAATTATGTAAAAGGATTGATGTAAGTCATTGTTTCCAAGAGAAATGGAGACAGGAGTGTAAAAAAGCGTTGTTTTTGGACTGCAATGAAGAAATGACTATGTTCTGCGATTTCTCCTGCTCAAAAAGACTTAGAAAGTTGATAATTGTGGGCAATGTTAGAAATGTCAGGAGAAACAAGAATTATGTAAAAGGATTGATGTAAGTCATTGTTTCCAAGGAGACAGGAGTGTAAAAAAGCGTTGTTTTTGGACGGCAATGAAGAAATGACTATATTTTGCGATTTCTCCTGCTCAGAAAGACTTAGAAAGTTGATATTTGTGGGCAATGTTAGAAATGTCATGAGAAACAAGAATTATGTAAAAGGATTGATGTAAGTCATTGTTTCCAAGAGAAAGGGAGACTGGAGTGTAAAAAAGCATTGTTTTTGGACTGCAATGAAGAAATGACTATGTTTTGCGATTTCTCCTGCTCAGAAAGACTTAGAAAGTTGATATTTGTGGACAATGTTAGAAATGTCATGAGAAACAAGAATTATGTAAAAGGATTGATGTAAGTCATTGTTTCCAAGAGAAAGGGAGACTGGAGTGTAAAAAAGCGTTGTTTTTGGACTGCAATGAAGAAATGACTGTTTTGCAATTTCTCTTGCTCAGAAAGACTTAGAAAGTTGATAATTGTGGGCAATGTTAGAAATGTAATGAGAAACAAGAATTATGTAGAAGTATTGATGTAAGTCATTGTTTCCAGGAGAAAGGGAGACAGGAGTGTAAAAAAGCGTTGTTTTTGGACGGCAATGAAGAAATGGCTATATTTTGCGATTTCTCCTGCTCAGAAAGACTTAGAAAGTTGATATTTGTGGGCAATGTTAGAAATGTCATGAGAAACAAGAATTATGTAAAAGGATTGATGTAAGTCATTGTTTCCAAGAGAAAGGGAGACTGGAGTGTAAAAAAGCGTTGTTTTTGGACTGCAATAAAGAAATGACTGTTTTGCAATTTGTCTTGCTCAGAAAGACTTAGAAAGTTGATAATTGTGGGCAATGTTAGAAATGTAATGAGAAACAAGAATTATGTAGAAGTATTGATGTAAGTCATTGTTTCCAGATGAAAGGGAGACAGGAGTGTAAAAAAGCGTTGTTTTTGGACGGCAATGAAGAAATGACTATATTTTGCGATTTCTCCTGCTGAGAAAGACTTAGAAAGTTGATATTTGTGGGCAATGTTAGAAATGTCATGAGAAACAAGAATTATGTAAAAGGATTGATGTAAGTCATTGTTTCCAAGAGAAAGGGAGACTGGAGTGTAAAAAAGCGTTGTTTTTGGACTGCAATGAAGAAATGACTATATTTTGCGATTTCTCCTGCTCAGAAAGACTTAGAAAGTTAATAATTGTGGGCAATGTTAGAAATGTCATGAGAAACAAGAATTATGTAAAAGGATTGATGTCAGTCATTGTTTCCAAGAGAAAGGGAGACTGGAGTGTAAAAAAAGCGTTGTTTTTGGACTGCAATGAAGAAATGACTATGTTTTGCGATTTCTCCTGCTCAGAAAGACTTAGAAAGTTGATATTTGTGGGCAATGTTAGAAATGTCAGGAGAAACAAGAATTATGTAAAAGTATTGATGTAAGTCATTGTTTCCAAGAGAAAGGGAGACAGGAGTGTAAAAAAGCGTTGTTTTTGGACGGCAATGAAGAAATGACTATGTTTTGCGATTTCTCCTGCTCAGAAAGACTTAGAAAGTTGATAATTGTGGGCAATGTTAGCAATGTCATGAGAAACAAGAATTATGTAAAAGGATTGATGTAAGTCATTGTTTCCAGGAGAAAGGGAGACAGGAGTGTAAAAAAGCGTTGTTTTTGGACGGCAATGAAGAAATGACTATATTTTGCGGTTTCTCCTGCTCAGAAAGACTTAGAAAGTTGATAATTGTGGGCAATGTTAGAAATGTCAGGAGAAACAAGAATTATGTAAAAGGATTGATGTAAGTCATTGTTTCCAAGAGAAATGGAGACAGGAGTGTAAAAAAGCGTTGTTTTTGGACTGCAATGAAGAAATGACTATGTTCTGCGATTTCTCCTGCTCAAAAAGACTTAGAAAGTTCATAATTGTGGGCAATGTTAGAAATGTCAGGAGAAACAAGAATTATGTAAAAGTATTGATGTAAGTCATTGTTTCCAAGAGAAAAGGGGACAGGAGTGTAAAAAAGCGTTATTTTTGGACGGCAATGAAGAAATGACTATGTTTTGCGATTTCTCCTGCTCAGAAAGACTTAGAAAGTTGATAATTGTGGACAATGTTAGAAATGTCATGAGAAACAAGAATTATGTAAAAGGATTGATGTAAGTCATTGTTTCCAAGAGAAAGGGAGACTGGAGTGTAAATAATTCTTGTTTCTCCTGACATTTCAAACATTGCCCACAATTATCAACTTTCTAAGTCTTTCTGAGCAAGAGAAATCGCAAAACAGTCATTTATTCATTGCCGTCCAAAAACAATGCTTTTTTACACTCCAGTCTCCCTTTCTCTTGGAAACAATGACTTACATCAATCCTTTTACATAATTCTTGTTTCTCCTGACATTTCTAACATTGCCCACAATTATCAACTTCCTAAGTCTTTTTGAGCAGGAGAAATCGCAGAACATAGTCATTTCTTCATTGCAGTCCAAAAACAACGCTTTTTTACACTCCTGTCTCCATTTCTCTTGGAAACAATGACTTACATCAATCCTTTTACATAATTCTTGTTTCTCCTGACATTTCTAACATTGCCCACAATTATCAACTTTCTAAGTCTTTCTGAGCAGGAGAAACCGCAAAATATAGTCATTTCTTCATTGCCGTCCAAAAACAACGCTTTTTTACACTCCTGTCTCCCTTTCTCTTGGAAACAATGACTTACATCAATACTTTTACATAATTCTTGTTTCTCCTGACATTTCTAACATTGCCCACAATTATCAACTTTCTAAGTCTTTTTGAGCAGGAGAAATCGCAGAACATAGTCATTTCTTCATTGCAGTCCAAAAACAACGCTTTTTTACACTCCAGTCTCCCTTTCTCTTGGAAACAATGACTTACATCAATCCTTTTACATAATTCTTGTTTCTCCTGACATTTCTAACATTGCCCACAATTATCAACTTTCTAAGTCTTTCTGAGCAGGAGAAACCGCAAAATATAGTCATTTCTTCATTGCCGTCCAAAAACAACGCATTTTTACACTCCTGTCTCCCTTTCTCCTGGAAACAATGACTTACATCAATCCTTTTACATAATTCTTGTTTCTCATGACATTTCTAACATTGTCCACAATTATCAACTTTCTAAGTCTTTCTGAGCAGGAGAAATCGCAAAACATAGTCATTTCTTCATTGCCGTCCAAAAACAACGCTTTTTTACACTCCTGTCTCCCTTTCTCTTGGAAACAATGACTTACATCAATCCTTTTACATAATTCTTGTTTCTCATGACATTTCTAACATTGCCCACAATTATCAACTTTCTAAGTCTTTCTGAGCAGGAGAAATCGCAAAATATAGTAATTTCTTCATTGCCGTCCAAAAACAACGCTTTTTTACACTCCTGTCTCCCCTTCTCCTGGAAACAATGACTTACATCAATCCTTTTACATAATTCTTGTTTCTCCTGACATTTCTAACATTGCCCACAATTATCAACTTTCTAAGTCTTTCTGAGCAGGAGAAATCGCAAAATATAGTCATTTCTTCATTGCCGTCCAAAAACAACGCTTTTTTACACTCCAGTCTCCCTTTCTCCTGGAAACAATGACTTACATCAATCCTTTTACATAATTCTTGTTTCTCATGACATTTCTAACATTGCCCACAATTATCAACTTTCTAAGTCTTTCTGAGCAGGAGAAATCGCAAAACATAGTCATTTCTTCATTGCTGTCCAAAAACAACGCTTTTTTACACTCCTGTCTCCCTTTCTCTTGGAAACAATGACTTACATCAATACTTTTAAATAATTCTTGTTTCTCCTGACATTTCTAACATTGCCCACAATTATCAACTTTCTAAGTCTTTTTGAGCAGGAGAAATCGCAGAACATAGTCATTTCTTCATTGCAGTCCAAAAACAATGCTTTTTTACACTCCTGTCTCCATTTCTCTTGGAAACAATGACCTACAGCAATCCTTTTACATAATTCTTGTTTCTCCTGACATTTCTAACATTGCCCACAATTATCAACTTTCTAAGTCTTTCTGAGCAGGAGAAATCACAAAATATAGTAATTTCTTCATTGCCGTCCAAAAACAACGCTTTTTTTACACTCCTGTCTCCCCTTCTCCTGGAAACAATGACTTACATCAATCCTTTTACACAATTCTTGTTTCTCATGACATTTCTAACATTGCCCACAATTATCAACTTTCTAAGTCTTTCTGAGCAAGAGAAATCGCAAAACAGTCATTTATTCATTGCCGTCCAAAAACAATGCTTTTTTACACTCCAGTCTCCCTTTCTCTTGGAAACAATGACTTACATCAATCCTTTTTACATAATTCTTGTTTCTCCTGACATTTCTAACATTGCCCACAATTATCAACTTTCTAAGTCTTTTTGAGCAGGAGAAATCGCAGAACATAGTCATTTCTTCATTGCAGTCCAAAAACAACGCTTTTTTACACTCCTGTCTCCATTTCTCTTGGAAACAATGACTTACATCAATCCTTTTACATAATTCTTGTTTCTCCTGACATTTCTAACATTGCCCATAATTATCAACTTTCTAAGTCTTTCTGAGCAGGAGAAACCGCAAAATATAGTCATTTCTTCATTGCCGTCCAAAAACAACGCTTTTTTTACACTCCTGTCTCCCTTTCTCCTGGAAACAATGACTTACATCAATCCGTTTACATAATTCTTGTTTCTCATGACATTTCTAACATTGCCCACAATTATCAACTTTCTAAGTCTTTCTGAGCAGGAGAAATCGCAAAATATAGTAATTTTCTTCATTGCCGTCCAAAAACAACACTTTTTTACACTCCTGTCTCCCTTTCTCTTGGAAACAATGACTTACATCAATACTTTTACATAATTCTTGTTTCTCCTGACATTTCTAACTTTGCCCACAATTATCAACTTTCTAAGTCTTTTTGAGCAGGAGAAATCGCAGAACATAGTCATTTCTTCATTGCAGTCCAAAAACAACGCTTTTTTACACTCCTGTCTCCATTTCTCTTGGAAACAATGACTTACATCAATCCTTTTACATAATTCTTGTTTCTCCTGACATTTCTAACATTGCCCACAATTATCAACTTTCTAAGTCTTTCTGAGCAGGAGAAACCGCAAAATATAGTCATTTCTTCATTTGCCGTCCAAAAACAACGCTTTTTTTACACTCCTGTCTCCCTTTCTCCTGGAAACAATGACTTACATCAATCCTTTTACATAATTCTTGTTTCTCATGACATTTCTAACATTGCCCACAATTATCAACTTTCTAAGTCTTTCTGAGCAGGAGAAATCGCAAAATATAGTAATTTCTTCATTGCCGTCCAAAAAACAACGCTTTTTTACACTCCAGTCTCCCTTTCTCTTGGAAACAATGACTTACATCAATACTTTTACATAATTCTTGTTTCTCCTGACATTTCTAACATTGCCCACAATTATCAACTTTCTAAGTCTTTCTGAGCAAGAGAAATCGCAAAACAGTCATTTATTAATTGCCGTCCAAAAACAATGCTTTTTTACACTCCAGTCTCCCTTTCTCTTGGAAAACAATGACTTACATCAATCCTTTTACATAATTCTTGTTTCTCCTGACATTTTCTAACATTGCCCACAATTATCAACTTCCTAAGTCTTTTTGAGCAGGAGAAATCGCAGAACATAGTCATTTCTTCATTGCAGTCCAAAAACAACGCTTTTTTACACTCCTGTCTCCATTTCTCTTGGAAACAATGACTTACATCAATCCTTTTACATAATTCTTGTTTCTCCTGACATTTCTAACATTGCCCACAATTATCAACTTTCTAAGTCTTTCTGAGCAGGAGAAACCGCAAAATATAGTAATTTCTTCATTGCCGTCCAAAAACAACGCTTTTTTACACTCCTGTCTCCCTTTCTCCTGGAAACAATGACTTACATCAATCCTTTTACATAATTCTTGTTTCTCATGACATTTCTAACATTGCCAACAATTATCAACTTTCTAAGTCTTTCTGAGCAGGAGAAATCGCAAAACATAGTCATTTCTTCATTGCCGTCCAAAAACAACACTTTTTACACTCCTGTCTCCCTTTCTTCTGGAAACAATGACTTACATCAATCCTTTTACATAATTCTTGTTTCTCATGACATTTCTAACATTGCCCACAATTATCAAACTTTCTAAGTCTTTCTGAGCAAGAGAAATCGCAAAACAGTCATTTCTTCATTGCCGTCCAAAAAACAATGCTTTTTTACACTCCAGTCTCCCTTTCTCTTGGAAACAATGACTTACATCAATCCTTTTACATAATTCTTGTTTCTCCTGACATTTCTAACATTGCCCACAAATATCAACTTTCTAAGTCTTTCTGAGCAGGAGAAATCGCAGAACATAGTCATTTCTTCATTGCAGTCCAAAAACAACGCTTTTTTACACTCCAGTCTCCCTTTCTCTTGGAAACAATGACTTACATCAAACCTTTTACATAATTCTTGTTTCTCCTGACATTTCTAACATTGCCCACAAATATCAACTTTCTAAGTCTTTCTGAGCAGGAGAAATCGCAAAACATAGTCATTTCTTCATTGCAGTCCAAAAACAACGCTTTTTTTACACTCCAGTCTCCCCTTTCTCTTAGAAACAATGACTGACATCAATCCTTTTACATAATTCTTGTTTCTCATGACATTTCTAACATTGCCCACAATTATTAACTTTCTAAGTCTTTCTGAGCAGGAGAAATCGCAAAACATAGTCATTTCTTCATTGCAGTCCAAAAACAACGCTTTTTTACACTCCAGTCTCCCTTTCTCTTGGAAACAATGACTTACATGAATCCTTTTACATAATTCTTGTTTCTCATGACATTTCTAACATTGCCCACAATTATCAACTTTCTAAGTCTTTCTGAGCAGGAGAAACCGCAAAATATAGTCATTTCTTCATTGCCGTCCAAAAACAACGCTTTTTTTACACTCCTGTCTCCCTTTCTCTTGGAAACAATGACTTACATCAATCCTTTTACATAATTCTTGTTTCTCATGACATTTCTAACATTGCCCACAATTATCAACTTTCTAAGTCTTTCTGAGCAGGAGAAATCGCAAAACATAGTCATTTCTTCATTGCCGTTCCAAAAACAACACTTTTTTACACTCCTGTCTCCCTTTCTCTTGGAAACAATGACTTACATCAATACTTTTACATAATTCTTGTTTCTCCTGACATTTCTAACATTGCCCACAATTATCAACTTTCTAAGTCTTTCTGAGCAAGAGAAATCGCAAAACAGTCATTTATTCATTGCCGTCCAAAAACAATGCTTTTTTACACTCCAGTCTCCCTTTTCTCTTGGAAACAATGACTTACATCAATCCTTTCTACATAATTCTTGTTTCTCCTGACATTTCTAACATTGCCCACAATTATCAACTTCCTAAGTCTTTTTTGAGCAGGAGAAATCGCAGAACATAGTCATTTCTTCATTGCAAGTCCAAAAACAACGCTTTTTTACACTCCTGTCTCCATTTCTCTTGGAAACAATGACTTACATCAATCCTTTTACATAATTCTTGTTTCTCCTGACATTTCTAACATTGCCCACAATTATCAACTTTCTAAGTCTTTCTGAGCAGGAGAAACCGCAAAATATAGTCATTTCTTCATTGCCGTCCAAAAACAACGCTTTTTTACACTCCTGTCTCCCTTTCTCTTGGAAACAATGACTTACATCAATACTTTTACATAATTCTTATTTCTCCTGACATTTCTAAAATTGCCCACAATTATCAACTTTCTAAGTCTTTTTGAGCAGGAGAAATCGCAGAACATAGTCATTTCTTCATTGCAGTCCAAAAACAACGCTTTTTTACACTCCTGTCTCCATTTCTCTTGGAAACAATGACTTACATCAATCCTTTTACATAATTCTTGTTTCTCCTGACATTTCTAACATTGCCCACAATTATCAACTTTCTAAGTCTTTCTGAGCAGGAGAAACCGCAAAATATAGTAATTTCTTCATTGCCGTCCAAAAACAACGCTTTTTTACACTCCTGTCTCCCTTTCTCCTGGAAACAATGACTTACATCAATCCTTTTACATAATTCTTGTTTCTCATGACATTTCTAACATTGCCAACAATTATCAACTTTCTAAGTCTTTCTGAGCAGGAGAAATCGCAAAACATAGTCATTTCTTCATTGCCGTCCAAAAACAACACTTTTTTACACTCCTGTCTCCCTTTCTCTTGGAAACAATGACTTACATCAATACTTTTACATAATTCTTGTTTCTCCTGACATTTCTAACATTGCCCACAATTATCAACTTTCTAAGTCTTTTTGAGCAGGAGAAATCGCAGAACATAGTCATTTCTTCATTGCAGTCCAAAAACAACGCTTTTTTACACTCCTGTCTCCCTTTCTCCTGAAAACAATGACTTACATCAATCCTTTTACATAATTCTTGTTTCTCCTGACATTTCTAACATTGCCCACAAATATCAACTTTCTAAGTCTTTCTGAGCAGGAGAAATCGCAAAATATAGTCATTTCTTCATTGCCGTCCAAAAACAACGCTTTTTTACACTCCTGTCTCCCTTTCTCCTGGAAACAATGACTTACATCAATAATTTTACATAATTCTTGTTTCTCATGACATTTCTAACATTGCCCACAATTATCAACTTTCTAAGTCTTTCTGAGCAAGAGAAATCGCAAAAACAGTCATTTATTCATTGCCGTCCAAAAACAATGCTTTTTTACACTCCAGTCTCCCTTTCTCTTGGAAACAATGACTTACATCAATCCTTTTACATAATTCTTGTTTCTCCTGACATTTCTAACATTGCCCACAAATATCAACTTTCTAAGTCTTTCTGAGCAGGAGAAATCGCAAAATATAGTCATTTCTTCATTGCCGTCCAAAAACAACGCTTTTTTACACTCCTGTCTCCCTTTCTCCTGGAAACAATGACTTACATCAATAATTTTACATAATTCTTGTTTCTCATGACATTTCTAACATTGCCCACAATTATCAACTTTCTAAGTCTTTCTGAGCAAGAGAAATCGCAAAACAGTCATTTATTCATTGCCGTCCAAAAACAATGCTTTTTTACACTCCAGTCTCCCTTTCTCTTGGAAACAATGACTTACATCAATCCTTTTACATAATTCTTGTTTCTCCTGACATTTCTAACATTGCCCACAAATATCAACTTTCTAAGTCTTTCTGAGCAAGAGAAATCGCAAAACAGTCATTTATTCATTGCCGTCCAAAAACAACGCTTTTTTACACTCCAGTCTCCCTTTCTCTTGGAAACAATGACTTACATCAATCCTTTTACATAATTCTTGTTTCTCATGACATTTCTAACATTGTCCACAAATATCAACTTTCTAAGTCTTTCTGAGCAGGAGAAATCGCAAAACATAGTCATTTCTTCATTGCAGTCCAAAAACAACGCTTTTTTACACTCCAGTCTCCCTTTCTCTTGGAAACAATGACTTACATTAATCCTTTTACATAATTCTTGTTTCTCATGACATTTCTAACATTGTCCACAATTATCAACTTTCTAAGTCTTTCTGAGCAGGAGAAATCGCAAAACATAGTCATTTCTTCATTGCCGTCCAAAAACAACGCTTTTTTACACTCCTGTCTCCCTTTCTCTTGGAAACAATGACTTACATCAATACCTTTTACATAATTCTTGTTTCTCCTGACATTTCTAACATTGCCCACAATTATCAACTTTCTAAGTCTTTTTGAGCAGGAGAAATCGCAGAACATAGTCATTTCTTCATTGCAGTCCAAAAACAACGCTTTTTTTACACTCCTGTCTCCATTTCTCTTGGAAACAATGACTTACATCAATCCTTTTACATAATTCTTGTTTCTCCTGACATTTCTAACATTGCCCACAATTATCAACTTTCTAAGTCTTTCTGAGCAGGAGAAACCGCAAAATATAGTCATTTCTTCATTGCCGTCCAAAAACAACGCTTTTTTACACTCCTGTCTCCCTTTCTCCTGGAAACAATGACTTACATCAATCCTTTTACATAATTCTTGTTTCTCATGACATTTCTAACATTGCCAACAATTATCAACTTTCTAAGTCTTTCTGAGCAGGAGAAATCGCAAAATATAGTAATTTCTTCATTGCCGTCCAAAAACAACGCTTTTTTACACTCCTGTCTCCCCTTCTCCTGGAAACAATGACTTACATCAATCCTTTTACATAATTCTTGTTTCTCATGACATTTCTAACATTGCCGACAATTATCAACTTTCTAAGTCTTTCTGAGCAAGAGAAATCGCAAAACAGTCATTTATTCATTGCCGTCCAAAAACAATGCTTTTTTACACTCCAGTCTCCCTTTCTCTTGGAAACAATGACTTACATCAATGCTTTTACATAATTCTTGTTTCTCCTGACATTTCTAACATTGCCCACAATTATCAACTTTCTAAGTCTTTCTGAGCAGGAGAAACCGCAAAATATAGTCATTTCTTCATTGCCGTCCAAAAACAACGCTTTTTTACACTCCTGTCCTCCCTTTCTCCTGGAAACAATGACTTACATCAATCCTTTTACATAATTCTTGTTTCTCATGACATTTCTAACATTGCCCACAATTATCAACTTTCTAAGTCTTATCTGAGCAGGGAGAAATCGCAAAATATAGTAATTTCTTCATTGCCGTCCAAAAACAACGCTTTTTTACACTCCTGTCTCCCCTTCTCCTGGAAACAATGACTTACATCAATCTTTTACATAATTCTTGTTTCTCATGACATTTCTAACATTGCCCACAATTATCAACTTTCTAAGTCTTTCTGAGCAAGAGAAATCGCAAAAACAGTCATTTATTCATTGCCGTCCAAAAACAATGCTTTTTTTACACTCCAGTCTCCCTTTCTCTTGGAAACAATGACTTACATCAATCCTTTTTACATAATTCTTGTTTCTCCTGACATTTCTAACATTGCCCACAAATATCAACTTTCTAAGTCTTTCTGAGCAGGAGAAATCGCAAAACATAGTCATTTCTTCATTGCAGTCTAAAAACAACGCTTTTTTACACTCCAGTCTCCCTTTCTCTTGGAAACAATGACTTACATCAATCCTTTTTACATAATTCTTGTTTCTCATGACATTTCTAACATTGTCCACAATTATCAACTTTCTAAGTCTTTCTGAGCAGGGAGAAATCAGCAAAACATAGTCATTTCTTCATTGCCGTCCAAAAACAACGCTTTTTTTACACTCCTGTCCCCCTTTCTCTTGGAAACAATGACTTAACATCAATACTGTTACATAATTCTTTGTTTCTCCTGACATTTCTAACATTGCCCACAATTATCAACTTTCTAAGTCTTTTTGAGCAGGAGAAATCGCAGAACATAGTCATTTCTTCATTGCAGTCCAAAAACAACGCTTTTTTACACTCCTGTCTCCATTTCTCTTGGAAACAATGACTTACATCAATCCTTTTACATAATTCTTGTTTCTCCTGACATTTCTAACATTGCCCACAAATATCAACTTTCTAAGTCTTTCTGAGCAGGAGAAATCGCAAAATATAGTCATTTCTTCATTGCTGTCCAAAAACAACGCTTTTTTACACTCCTGTCTCCCTTTCTCCTGGAAACAATGACTTACATCAATCCTTTTACATAATTCTTGTTTCTCATGACATTTCTAACATTGCCCACAATTATCAACTTTCTAAGTCTTTCTGAGCAAGAGAAATCGCAAAACAGTCATTTATTCATTGCCGTCCAAAAACAATGCTTTTTTACACTCCAGTCTCCCTTTCTCTTGGAAACAATGACTTACATCAATACTTTTACATAATTCTTGTTTCTCCTGACATTTCTAACATTGCCCACAAATATCAACTTTCTAAGTCTTTCTGAGCAGGAGAAATCGCAGAACATAGTCATTTCTTCATTGCAGTCCAAAAACAACGCTTTTTTACACTCCAGTCTCCCTTTCTCTTGGAAACAATGACTTACATCAATCCTTTTACATAATTCTTGTTTCTCCTGACATTTCTAACATTGCCCACAAATATCAACTTTCTAAGTCTTTCTGAGCAGGAGAAATCGCAAAACATAGTCATTTCTTCATTGCAGTCCAAAAACAACGCTTTTTTTACACTCCAGTCTCCCTTTCTCTTGGAAACAATGACTGACATCAATCCTTTTACATAATTCTTGTTTCTCATGACATTTCTAACATTGCCCACAATTATTAACTTTCTAAGTCTTTCTGAGCAGGAGAAATCGCAAAACATAGTCATTTCTTCATTGCAGTCCAAAAACAACGCTTTTTTACACTCCAGTCTCCCTTTCTCTTGGCAACAATGACTTACATCAATCCCTTTTACATAATTCTTATTTCTCATGACATTTCTACCATTGCCCACAATTATCAACTTTCTAAGTCTTTCTGAGCAGGAGAAATCGCAAAACATAGTAATTTCTTCATTGCCGTCCAAAAACAACGCTTTTTTACACTCCTGTCTCCCTTTCTCCTGGAAACAATGACTTACATCAATCCTTTTACATAATTCTTGTTTCTCCTGACATTTCTAACATTGCCCACAAATATCAACTTTCTAAGTCTTTCTGAGCAGGAGAAATCGCAAAATATAGTCATTTCTTCATTGCCGTCCAAAAACAACGCTTTTTTACACTCCTGTCTCCCTTTCTCCTGGAAACAATGACTTACATCAATAATTTTACATAATTCTTGTTTCTCATGACATTTCTAACATTGCCCACAATTATCAACTTTCTAAGTCTTTCTGAGCAGGAGAAATCGCAAAACAGTCATTTATTCATTGCCGTCCAAAAACAATGCTTTTTTACACTCCAGTCTCCCTTTCTCTTGGAAACAATGACTTACATCAATCCTTTTACATAATTCTTGTTTCTCCTGACATTTCTAACATTGCCCACAAATATCAACTTTCTAAGTCTTTCTGAGCAAGAGAAATCGCAAAACAGTCATTTATTCATTGCCGTCCAAAAACAATGCTTTTTTACACTCCAGTCTCCCTTTCTCTTGGAAACAATGACTTACATCAATACTTTTACATAATTCTTGTTTCTCCTGACATTTCTAACATTGCCCACAAATATTAACTTTCTAAGTCTTTCTGAGCAGGAGAAATCGCAAAACATAGTCATTTCTTCATTGCAGTCCAAAAACAACGCTTTTTTTACACTCCAGTCTCCCTTTCTCTTGGAAACAATGACTTACATCAATCCTTTTACATAATTCTTGTTTCTCCTGACATTTCTAACATTGCCCACAAATATCAACTTTCTAAGTCTTTCTGAGCAGGAGAAATCGCAAAATATAGTCATTTCTTCATTGCAGTCCAAAAACAACGCTTTTTA
>NW_027446313.1:0-65088 GCF_038048845.1 Mixophyes fleayi | reverse complement strand
TGATAATTGTGGGCAATGTTAGAAATGTCAGGAGAAACAAGAATTATGTAAAAGGATTGATGTAAGTCATTGTTTCCAAGAGAAAGGGAGACTGGAGTGTAAAAAAGCGTTGTTTTTGGACTGCAATGAAGAAATGACTATGTTTTGCGATTTCTCCTGCTCAGAAAGACTTAGAAAGTTGATAATTGTGTACAATGTTAGAAATGTCATGAGAAACAAGAATTATGTAAAAGGATTGATGTAAGTCATTGTTTCCAGGAGAAAGGGAGACAGGAGTGTAAAAAAGCGTTGTTTTTGGACGGCAATGAAGAAATGACTATATTTTGCGATTTCTCCTGCTCAGAAAGACTTAGAAAGTTGATAATTGTGGGCAATGTTAGAAATGTCAGGAGAAACAAGAATTATGTAAAAGGATTGATGTAAGTCATTGTTTCCAAGAGAAAGGGAGACTGGAGTGTAAAAAAGCGTTGTTTTTGGACTGCAATGAAGAGATGACTATGTTTTGCGATTTCTCCTGCTCAGAAAGACTTAGAAAGTTGATAATTGTGGACAATGTTAGAAATGTCATGAGAAACAAGAATTATGTAAAAGGATTGATGTAAGTCATTGTTTCCAAGAGAAAGGGAGACTGGAGTGTAAAAAAGCGTTGTTTTTGGACTGCAATGAAGAAATGACTATGTTTTGCGATTTCTCCTGCTCAGAAAGACTTAGAAAGTTGATATTTGTGGGCAATGTTAGAAATGTCATGAGAAACAAGAATTATGTAAAAGGATTGATGTAAGTCATTGTTTCCAGGAGAAGGGGAGACAGGAGTGTAAAAAAGCGTTGTTTTTGGACGGCAATGAAGAAATTACTATATTTTGCGATTTCTCCTGCTCAGAAAGACTTAGAAAGTTGATAATTGTGGGCAATGTTAGAAATGTCAGGAGAAACAAGAATTATGTAAAAGGATTGATGTAAGTCATTGTTTCCAAGAGAAAGGGAGACTGGACTGTAAAAAAGCGTTGTTTTTGGACTGCAATGAAGAAATGACTATGTTTTGCGATTTCTCCTGCTCAGAAAGACTTAGAAAGTTGATAATTGTGGACAATGTTAGAAATGTCATGAGAAACAAGAATTATGTAAAAGGATTGATGTAAGTCATTGTTTCCAGGAGAAAGGGAGACAGGAGTGTAAAAAAGCGTTGTTTTTGGACGGCAATGAAGAAATGACTATATTTTGCGATTTCTCCTGCTCAGAAAGACTTAGAAAGTTGATAATTGTGGGCAATGTTAGAAATGTCAGGAGAAACAAGAATTATGTAAAAGGATTGATGTAAGTCATTGTTTCCAAGAGAAAGGGAGACTGGAGTGTAAAAAAGCGTTGTTTTTGGACTGCAATGAAGAAATGACTATGTTTTGCGATTTCTCCTGCTCAGAAAGACTTAGAAAGTTGATAATTGTGGACAATGTTAGAAATGTCATGAGAAACAAGAATTATGTAAAAGGATTGATGTAAGTCATTGTTTCCAAGAGAAAGGGAGACTGGAGTGTAAAAAAGTGTTGTTTTTGGACTGCAATGAAGAAATGACTATGTTTTGCGATTTCTCCTGCTCAGAAAGACTTAGAAAGTTGATATTTGTGGGCAATGTTAGAAATGTCATGAGAAACAAGAATTATGTAAAAGGATTGATGTAAGTCATTGTTTCCAGGAGAAGGGGAGACAGGAGTGTAAAAAAGCGTTTTTGGACGGCAATGAAGAAATTACTATATTTTGCGATTTCTCCTGCTCAGAAAGACTTAGAAAGTTGATAATTGTGGGCAATGTTAGAAATGTCATGAGAAACAAGAATTATGTAAAAGTATTGATGTAAGTCATTGTTTCCAGGAGAAAGGGAGACAGGAGTGTAAAAAAGCGTTGTTTTTGGACGGCAATGAAGAAATGACTATATTTTGCGGTTTCTCCTGCTCAGAAAGACTTAGAAAGTTGATAATTGTGGGCAATGTTAGAAATGTCAGGAGAAACAAGAATTATGTAAAAGGATTGATGTAAGTCATTGTTTCCAAGAGAAAGGGAGACTGGAGTGTAAAAAAGCGTTGTTTTTGGACTGCAATGAAGAAATGACTATGTTTTGCGATTTCTCCTGCTCAGAAAGACTTAGAAAGTTGATAATTGTGGACAATGTTAGAAATGTCATGAGAAACAAGAATTATGTAAAAGGATTGATGTAAGTCATTGTTTCCAGGAGAAAGGGAGACAGGAGTGTAAAAAAGCGTTGTTTTTGGACGGCAATGAAGAAATGACTATATTTTGCGATTTCTCCTGCTCAGAAAGACTTAGAAAGTTGATAATTGTGGGCAATGTTAGAAATGTCAGGAGAAACAAGAATTATGTAAAAGGATTGATGTAAGTCATTGTTTCCAAGAGAAAGGGAGACTGGAGTGTAAAAAAGCGTTGTTTTTGGACTGCAATGAAGAAATGACTATGTTTTGCGATTTCTCCTGCTCAGAAAGACTTAGAAAGTTGATAATTGTGGACAATGTTAGAAATGTCATGAGAAACAAGAATTATGTAAAAGGATTGATGTAAGTCATTGTTTCCAAGAGAAAGGGAGACTGGAGTGTAAAAAAGCGTTGTTTTTGGACTGCAATGAAGAAATGACTATGGTTTGCGATTTCTCCTGCTCAGAAAGACTTAGAAAGTTGATATTTGTGGGCAATGTTAGAAATGTCATGAGAAACAAGAATTATGTAAAAGGATTGATGTAAGTCATTGTTTATAGGAGAAGGGGAGACAGGAGTGTAAAAAAGCGTTTTTGGACGGCAATGAAGAAATTACTATATTTTGCGATTTCTCCTGCTCAGAAAGACTTAGAAAGTTGATAATTGTGGGCAATGTTAGAAATGTCATGAGAAACAAGAATTATGTAAAAGTATTGATGTAAGTCATTGTTTCCAGGAGAAAGGGAGACAGGAGTGTAAAAAAGCGTTGTTTTTGGACGGCAATGAAGAAATGACTATATTTTGCGGTTTCTCCTGCTCAGAAAGACTTAGAAAGTTGATAATTGTGGGCAATGTTAGAAATGTCAGGAGAAACAAGAATTATGTAAAAGGATTGATGTAAGTCATTGTTTCCAAGAGAAATGGAGACAGGAGTGTAAAAAAGCGTTGTTTTTGGACTGCAATGAAGAAATGACTATGTTTTGCGATTTCTCCTGCTCAGAAAGACTTAGAAAGTTGATAATTGTTGGCAATGTTAGAAATGTCATGAGAAACAAGAATTATGTAAAAGGATTGATGTAAGTCATTGTTTCCAGAAGAAAGGGAGACAGGAGTGTAAAAAAGCGTTGTTTTTGGACGGCAATGGAGAAATGACTATATTTTGCGGTTTCTCCTGCTCAGAAAGACTTAGAAAGTTGATAATTGTTGGCAATGTTAGAAATGTCATGAGAAACAAGAATTATGTAAAAGGATTGATGTAAGTCATTGTTTCCAGAAGAAAGGGAGACAGGAGTGTAAAAAAGCGTTGTTTTTGGACGGCAATGGAGAAATGACTATATTTTGCGGTTTCTCCTGCTCAGAAAGACTTAGAAAGTTGATAATTGTGGGCAATGTTAGAAATGTCAGGAGAAACAAGAATTATGTAAAAGGATTGATGTAAGTCATTGTTTCCAAGAGAAATGGAGACAGGAGTGTAAAAAAGCGTTGTTTTTGGACTGCAATGAAGAAATGACTATGTTCTGCGATTTCTCCTGCTCAAAAAGACTTAGAAAGTTGATAATTGTGGGCAATGTTAGAAATGTCAGGAGAAACAAGAATTATGTAAAAGTATTGATGTAAGTCATTGTTTCCAAGAGAAAGGGAGACAGGAGTGTAAAAAAGTGTTGTTTTTGGACGGCAATGAAGAAATGACTATGTTTTGCGATTTCTCCTGCTCAGAAAGACTTAGAAAGTTGATAATTGTTGGCAATGTTAGAAATGTCATGAGAAACAAGAATTATGTAAAAGGATTGATGTAAGTCATTGTTTCCAGGAGAAAGGGAGACAGGAGTGTAAAAAAGCGTTGTTTTTGGACGGCAATGAAGAAATTACTATATTTTGCGGTTTCTCCTGCTCAGAAAGACTTAGAAAGTTGATAATTGTGGGCAATGTTAGAAATGTCAGGAGAAACAAGAATTATGTAAAAGGATTGATGTAAGTCATTGTTTCCAAGAGAAATGGAGACAGGAGTGTAAAAAAGCGTTGTTTTTGGACTGCAATGAAGAAATGACTATGTTCTGCGATTTCTCCTGCTCAAAAAGACTTAGAAAGTTGATAATTGTGGGCAATGTTAGAAATGTCAGGAGAAATAAGAATTATGTAAAAGTATTGATGTAAGTCATTGTTTCCAAGAGAAAGGGAGACTGGAGTGTAAAAAAGCATTGTTTTTGGACGGCAATGAATAAATGACTGTTTTGCGATTTCTCTTACTCAGAAAGACTTAGAAAGTTGATAATTGTGGGCAATGTTAGAAATGTCATGAGAAACAAGAATTGTGTAAAAGGATTGATGTAAGTCATTGTTTCCAGGAGAAGGGGAGACAGGAGTGTAAAAAAGCGTTGTTTTTGGACGGCAATGAAGAAATTACTATATTTTGCGATTTCTCCTGCTCAGAAAGACTTAAAAAGTTGATAATTGTGGGCAATGTTAGAAATGTCATGAGAAACAAGAATTATGTAAAAGGATTGATGTAAGTCATTGTTTCCAAGAGAAATGGAGACAGGAGTGTAAAAAAGCGTTGTTTTTGGACTGCAATGAAGAAATGACTATGTTCTGCGATTTCTCCTGCTCAAAAAGACTTAGAAAGTTGATAATTGTGGGCAATGTTAGAAATGTCAGGAGAAACAAGAATTATGTAAAAGTATTGATGTAAGTCATTGTTTCCAAGAGAAAGGGAGACAGGAGTGTAAAAAAGCGTTGTTTTTGGACGGCAATGAAGAAATGACTATATTTTGCGGTTTCTCCTGCTCAGAAAGACTTAGAAAGTTGATAATTGTGGGCAATGTTAGAAATGTCAGGAGAAACAAGAATTATGTAAAAGGATTGATGTAAGTCATTGTTTCCAAGAGAAATGGAGACAGGAGTGTAAAAAAGCGTTGTTTTTGGACTGCAATGAAGAAATGACTATGTTCTGCGATTTCTCCTGCTCAAAAAGACTTAGGAAGTTGATAATTGTGGGCAATGTTAGAAATGTCAGGAGAAACAAGAATTATGTAAAAGGATTGATGTAAGTCATTGTTTCCAAGAGAAAGGGAGACTGGAGTGTAAAAAAGCATTGTTTTTGGACGGCAATGAATAAATGACTGTTTTGCGATTTCTCTTGCTCAGAAAGACTTAGAAAGTTGATAATTGTGGGCAATGTTAGAAATGTCAGGAGAAACAAGAATTATGTAAAAGTATTGATGTAAGTCATTGTTTCCAAGAGAAAGGGAGACTGGAGTGTAAAAAAGCATTGTTTTTGGACGGCAATGAATAAATGACTGTTTTGCGATTTCTCTTGCTCAGAAAGACTTAGAAAGTTGATAATTGTGGGCAATGTTAGAAATGTCAGGAGAAACAAGAATTATGTAAAAGGATTGATGTAAGTCATTGTTTCCAAGAGAAATGGAGACAGGAGTGTAAAAAAGCGTTGTTTTTGGACTGCAATGAAGAAATGACTATGTTCTGCGATTTCTCCTGCTCAAAAAGACTTAGGAAGTTGATAATTGTGGGCAATGTTAGAAATGTCAGGAGAAACAAGAATTATGTAAAAGGATTGATGTAAGTCATTGTTTCCAAGAGAAAGGGAGACTGGAGTGTAAAAAAGCATTGTTTTTGGACGGCAATGAATAAATGACTGTTTTGCGATTTCTCTTGCTCAGAAAGACTTAGAAAGTTGATAATTGTGGGCAATGTTAGAAATGTCAGGAGAAACAAGAATTATGTAAAAGTATTGATGTAAGTCATTGTTTCCAAGAGAAAGGGAGACAGGAGTGTAAAAAAGTGTTGTTTTTGGACGGCAATGAAGAAATGACTATGTTTTGCGATTTCTCCTGCTCAGAAAGACTTAGAAAGTTGATAATTGTGGGCAATGTTAGAAATGTCATGAGAAACAAGAATTATGTAAAAGGATTGATGTAAGTCATTGTTTCCAGGAGAAAGGGAGACAGGAGTGTAAAAAAGTGTTGTTTTTGGACGGCAATGAAGAAATGACTATATTTTGCGGTTTCTCCTGCTCAGAAAGACTTAGAAAGTTGATAATTGTGGGCAATGTTAGAAATGTCAGGAGAAACAAGAATTATGTAAAAGGATTGATGTAAGTCATTGTTTCCAAGAGAAATGGAGACAGGAGTGTAAAAAAGCGTTGTTTTTGGACTGCAATGAAGAAATGACTATGTTCTGCGATTTCTCCTGCTCAAAAAGACTTAGGAAGTTGATAATTGTGGGCAATGTTAGAAATGTCAGGAGAAACAAGAATTATGTAAAAGGATTGATGTAAGTCATTGTTTCCAAGAGAAAGGGAGACTGGAGTGTAAAAAAGCATTGTTTTTGGACGGCAATGAATAAATGACTGTTTTGCGATTTCTCTTGCTCAGAAAGACTTAGAAAGTTGATAATTGTGGGCAATGTTAGAAATGTCAGGAGAAACAAGAATTATGTAAAAGTATTGATGTAAGTCATTGTTTCCAAGAGAAAGGGAGACTGGAGTGTAAAAAAGCATTGTTTTTGGACGGCAATGAATAAATGACTGTTTTGCGATTTCTCTTGCTCAGAAAGACTTAGAAAGTTGATAATTGTGGGCAATGTTAGAAATGTCAGGAGAAACAAGAATTATGTAAAAGGATTGATGTAAGTCATTGTTTCCAAGAGAAAGGGAGACTGGAGTGTAAAAAAGCATTGTTTTTGGACGGCAATGAATAAATGACTGTTTTGCGATTTCTCTTGCTCAGAAAGACTTAGAAAGTTGATAATTGTTGGCAATGTTAGAAATGTCATGAGAAACAAGAATTATGTAAAAGGATTGATGTAAGTCATTGTTTCCAGGAGAAGGGGAGACAGGAGTGTAAAAAAGCGTTGTTTTTGGACGGCAATGAAGAAATTACTATATTTTGCGATTTCTACTGCTCAGAAAGACTTAGAAAGTTGATAATTGTGGGCAATGTTAGAAATGTCATGAGAAACAAGAATTATGTAAAAGGATTGATGTAAGTCATTGTTTCCAGGAGAAAGGGAGACAGGAGTGTAAAAAAGCGTTGTTTTTGGACGGCAATGAAGAAATGACTATATTTTGCGATTTCTCCTGCTCAGAAAGACTTAGAAAGTTGATAATTGTGGGCAATGTTAGAAATGTCAGGAGAAACAAGAATTATGTAAAAGGATTGATGTAAGTCATTGTTTCCAAGAGAAAGGGAGACTGGAGTGTAAAAAAGCATTGTTTTTGGACGGCAATGAATAAATGACTGTTTTGCGATTTCTCTTGCTCAGAAAGACTTAGAAAGTTGATAATTGTGGGCAATGTTAGAAATGTCAGGAGAAACAAGAATTATGTAAAAGTATTGATGTAAGTCATTGTTTCCAAGAGAAAGGGAGACTGGAGTGTAAAATAGCATTGTTTTTGGACGGCAATGAATAAATGACTGTTTTGCGATTTCTCTTGCTCAGAAAGACTTAGAAAGTTGATAATTGTGGGCAATGTTAGAAATGTCAGGAGAAACAAGAATTATGTAAAAGGATTGATGTAAGTCATTGTTTCCAAGAGAAAGGGAGACTGGAGTGTAAAAAAGCGTTGTTTTTGGACTGCAATGAAGAAATGACTATGTTTTGCGATTTCTCCTGCTCAGAAAGACTTAGAAAGTTGATAATTGTGGACAATGTTAGAAATGTCATGAGAAACAAGAATTATGTAAAAGGATTGATGTAAGTCATTGTTTCCAAGAGAAAGGGAGACTGGAGTGTAAAAAAGCATTGTTTTTGGACGGCAATGAATAAATGACTGTTTTGCGATTTCTCTTGCTCAGAAAGACTTAGAAAGTTGATAATTGTGGGCAATGTTAGAAATGTCAGGAGAAACAAGAATTATGTAAAAGTATTGATGTAAGTCATTGTTTCCAAGAGAAAGGGAGACAGGAGTGTAAAAAAGTGTTGTTTTTGGACGGCAATGAAGAAATGACTATGTTTTGCGATTTCTCCTGCTCAGAAAGACTTAGAAAGTTGATAATTGTGGGCAATGTTAGAAATGTCATGAGAAACAAGAATTATGTAAAAGGATTGATGTAAGTCATTGTTTCCAGGAGAAAGGGAGACAGGAGTGTAAAAAAGTGTTGTTTTTGGACGGCAATGAAGAAATGACTATATTTTGCGGTTTCTCCTGCTCAGAAAGACTTAGAAAGTTGATAATTGTGGGCAATGTTAGAAATGTCAGGAGAAACAAGAATTATGTAAAAGGATTGATGTAAGTCATTGTTTCCAAGAGAAAGGGAGACTGGAGTGTAAAAAAGCATTGTTTTTGGACGGCAATGAATAAATGACTGTTTTGCGATTTCTCTTGCTCAGAAAGACTTAGAAAGTTGATAATTGTGGGCAATGTTAGAAATGTCAGGAGAAACAAGAATTATGTAAAAGTATTGATGTAAGTCATTGTTTCCAAGAGAAAGGGAGACAGGAGTGTAAAAAAGTGTTGTTTTTGGACGGCAATGAATAAATGACTGTTTTGCGATTTCTCTTGCTCAGAAAGACTTAGAAAGTTGATAATTGTGGGCAATGTTAGAAATGTCAGGAGAAACAAGAATTATGTAAAAGGATTGATGTAAGTCATTGTTTCCAAGAGAAATGGAGACAGGAGTGTAAAAAAGCGTTGTTTTTGGACTGCAATGAAGAAATGACTATGTTCTGCGATTTCTCCTGCTCAAAAAGACTTAGGAAGTTGATAATTGTGGGCAATGTTAGAAATGTCAGGAGAAACAAGAATTATGTAAAAGGATTGATGTAAGTCATTGTTTCCAAGAGAAAGGGAGACTGGAGTGTAAAAAAGCATTGTTTTTGGACGGCAATGAATAAATGACTGTTTTGCGATTTCTCTTGCTCAGAAAGACTTAGAAAGTTGATAATTGTGGGCAATGTTAGAAATGTCAGGAGAAACAAGAATTATGTAAAAGTATTGATGTAAGTCATTGTTTCCAAGAGAAAGGGAGACAGGAGTGTAAAAAAGTGTTGTTTTTGGACGGCAATGAAGAAATGACTATGTTTTGCGATTTCTCCTGCTCAGAAAGACTTAGAAAGTTGATAATTGTGGGCAATGTTAGAAATGTCATGAGAAACAAGAATTATGTAAAAGGATTGATGTAAGTCATTGTTTCCAGGAGAAAGGGAGACAGGAGTGTAAAAAAGTGTTGTTTTTGGACGGCAATGAAGAAATGACTATATTTTGCGGTTTCTCCTGCTCAGAAAGACTTAGAAAGTTGATAATTGTGGGCAATGTTAGAAATGTCAGGAGAAACAAGAATTATGTAAAAGGATTGATGTAAGTCATTGTTTCCAAGAGAAATGGAGACAGGAGTGTAAAAAAGCGTTGTTTTTGGACTGCAATGAAGAAATGACTATGTTCTGCGATTTCTCCTGCTCAAAAAGACTTAGGAAGTTGATAATTGTGGGCAATGTTAGAAATGTCAGGAGAAACAAGAATTATGTAAAAGGATTGATGTAAGTCATTGTTTCCAAGAGAAAGGGAGACTGGAGTGTAAAAAAGCATTGTTTTTGGACGGCAATGAATAAATGACTGTTTTCGATTTCTCTTGCTCAGAAAGACTTAGAAAGTTGATAATTGTGGGCAATGTTAGAAATGTCAGGAGAAACAAGAATTATGTAAAAGTATTGATGTAAGTCATTGTTTCCAAGAGAAAGGGAGACTGGAGTGTAAAAAAGCATTGTTTTTGGACGGCAATGAATAAATGACTGTTTTGCGATTTCTCTTGCTCAGAAAGACTTAGAAAGTTGATAATTGTGGGCAATGTTAGAAATGTCAGGAGAAACAAGAATTATGTAAAAGGATTGATGTAAGTCATTGTTTCCAAGAGAAAGGGAGACTGGAGTGTAAAAAAGCATTGTTTTTGGACGGCAATGAATAAATGACTGTTTTGCGATTTCTCTTGCTCAGAAAGACTTAGAAAGTTGATAATTGTTGGCAATGTTAGAAATGTCATGAGAAACAAGAATTATGTAAAAGGATTGATGTAAGTCATTGTTTCCAGGAGAAGGGGAGACAGGAGTGTAAAAAAGCGTTGTTTTTGGACGGCAATGAAGAAATTACTATATTTTGCGATTTCTACTGCTCAGAAAGACTTAGAAAGTTGATAATTGTGGGCAATGTTAGAAATGTCATGAGAAACAAGAATTATGTAAAAGGATTGATGTAAGTCATTGTTTCCAGGAGAAAGGGAGACAGGAGTGTAAAAAAGCGTTGTTTTTGGACGGCAATGAAGAAATGACTATATTTTGCGATTTCTCCTGCTCAGAAAGACTTAGAAAGTTGATAATTGTGGGCAATGTTAGAAATGTCAGGAGAAACAAGAATTATGTAAAAGGATTGATGTAAGTCATTGTTTCCAAGAGAAAGGGAGACTGGAGTGTAAAAAAGCATTGTTTTTGGACGGCAATGAATAAATGACTGTTTTGCGATTTCTCTTGCTCAGAAAGACTTAGAAAGTTGATAATTGTGGGCAATGTTAGAAATGTCAGGAGAAACAAGAATTATGTAAAAGTATTGATGTAAGTCATTGTTTCCAAGAGAAAGGGAGACTGGAGTGTAAAATAGCATTGTTTTTGGACGGCAATGAATAAATGACTGTTTTGCGATTTCTCTTGCTCAGAAAGACTTAGAAAGTTGATAATTGTGGGCAATGTTAGAAATGTCAGGAGAAACAAGAATTATGTAAAAGGATTGATGTAAGTCATTGTTTCCAAGAGAAAGGGAGACTGGAGTGTAAAAAAGCGTTGTTTTTGGACTGCAATGAAGAAATGACTATGTTTTGCGATTTCTCCTGCTCAGAAAGACTTAGAAAGTTGATAATTGTGGACAATGTTAGAAATGTCATGAGAAACAAGAATTATGTAAAAGGATTGATGTAAGTCATTGTTTCCAAGAGAAAGGGAGACTGGAGTGTAAAAAAGCATTGTTTTTGGACGGCAATGAATAAATGACTGTTTTGCGATTTCTCTTGCTCAGAAAGACTTAGAAAGTTGATAATTGTGGGCAATGTTAGAAATGTCAGGAGAAACAAGAATTATGTAAAAGTATTGATGTAAGTCATTGTTTCCAAGAGAAAGGGAGACAGGAGTGTAAAAAAGTGTTGTTTTTGGACGGCAATGAAGAAATGACTATGTTTTGCGATTTCTCCTGCTCAGAAAGACTTAGAAAGTTGATAATTGTGGGCAATGTTAGAAATGTCATGAGAAACAAGAATTATGTAAAAGGATTGATGTAAGTCATTGTTTCCAGGAGAAAGGGAGACAGGAGTGTAAAAAAGTGTTGTTTTTGGACGGCAATGAAGAAATGACTATATTTTGCGGTTTCTCCTGCTCAGAAAGACTTAGAAAGTTGATAATTGTGGGCAATGTTAGAAATGTCAGGAGAAACAAGAATTATGTAAAAGGATTGATGTAAGTCATTGTTTCCAAGAGAAAGGGAGACTGGAGTGTAAAAAAGCGTTGTTTTTGGACTGCAATGAAGAAATGACTATGTTTTGCGATTTCTCCTGCTCAGAAAGACTTAGAAAGTTGATAATTGTGGACAATGTTAGAAATGTCATGAGAAACAAGAATTATGTAAAAGGATTGATGTAAGTCATTGTTTCCAAGAGAAAGGGAGACTGGAGTGTAAAAAAGCGTTGTTTTTGGACTGCAATGAAGAAATGACTATGTTTTGCGATTTCTCCTGCTCAGAAAGACTTAGAAAGTTGATATTTGTGGGCAATGTTAGAAATGTCATGAGAAACAAGAATTATGTAAAAGGATTGATGTAAGTCATTGTTTCCAGGAGAAGGGGAGACAGGAGTGTAAAAAAGCGTTGTTTTTGGACGGCAATGAAGAAATTACTATATTTTGCGATTTCTCCTGCTCAGAAAGACTTAGAAAGTTGATAATTGTGGGCAATGTTAGAAATGTCATGAGAAACAAGAATTATGTAAAAGGATTGATGTAAGTCATTGTTTCCAGGAGAAAGGGAGACAGGAGTGTAAAAAAAGAGTTGTTTTTGGACGGCAATGAAGAAATGACTATATTTTGCGGTTTCTCCTGCTCAGAAAGACTTAGAAAGTTGATAATTGTGGGCAATGTTAGAAATGTCAGGAGAAACAAGAATTATGTAAAAGGATTGATGTAAGTCATTGTTTCCAAGAGAAATGGAGACAGGAGTGTAAAAAAGCGTTGTTTTTGGACTGCAATGAAGAAATGACTATGTTCTGCGATTTCTCCTGCTCAAAAAGACTTAGAAAGTTGATAATTGTGGGCAAAGTTAGAAATGTCAGGAGAAACAAGAATTATGTAAAAGTATTGATGTAAGTCATTGTTTCCAAGAGAAAGGGAGACAGGAGTGTAAAAAAGTGTTGTTTTTGGACGGCAATGAAGAAATGACTATGTTTTGCGATTTCTACTGCTCAGAAAGACTTAGAAAGTTGATAATTGTGGGCAATGTTAGAAATGTCATGAGAAACAAGAATTATGTAAAAGGATTGATGTAAGTCATTGTTTCCAGGAGAAAGGTAGACAGGAGTGTAAAAAAGCGTTGTTTTTGGACGGCAATGAAGAAATGACTATATTTTGCGGTTTCTCCTGCTCAGAAAGACTTAGAAAGTTGATAATTGTGGGCAATGTTAGAAATGTCAGGAGAAACAAGAATTATGTAAAAGGATTGATGTAAGTCATTGTTTTCAAGAGAAATGGAGACAGGAGTGTAAAAAAGCGTTGTTTTTGGACTGCAATGAAGAAATGACTATGTTCTGCGATTTCTCCTGCTCAAAAAGACTTAGAAAGTTGATAATTGTGGGCAATGTTAGAAATGTCAGGAGAAACAAGAATTATGTAAAAGGATTGATGTAAGTCATTGTTTCCAAGAGAAAGGGAGACTGGAGTGTAAAAAAGCATTGTTTTTGGACGGCAATGAATAAATGACTGTTTTGCGATTTCTCTTGCTCAGAAAGACTTAGAAAGTTGATAATTGTGGGCAATGTTAGAAATGTCATGAGAAACAAGAATTGTGTAAAAGGATTGATGTAAGTCATTGTTTCCAGGAGAAGGGGAGACAGGAGTGTAAAAAAGCGTTGTTTTTGGACGGCAATGAAGAAATTACTATATTTTGCGATTTCTCCTGCTCAGAAAGACTTAGAAAGTTGATAATTGTGGGCAATGTTAGAAATGTCATGAGAAACAAGAATTATGTAAAAGGATTGATGTAAGTCATTGTTTCCAAGAGAAATGGAGACAGGAGTGTAAAAAAGCGTTGTTTTTGGACTGCAATGAAGAAATGACTATGTTCTGCGATTTCTCCTGCTCAAAAAGACTTAGAAAGTTGATAATTGTGGGCAATGTTAGAAATGTCATGAGAAACAAGAATTATGTAAAAGGATTGATGTAAGTCATTGTTTCCAGGAGAAAGGGAGACAGGAGTGTAAAAATGCGTTGTTTTTGGACGGCAATGAAGAAATGACTATATTTTGCGATTTCTCCTGCTCAGAAAGACTTAGAAAGTTGATAATTGTGGGCAATGTTAGAAATGTCAGGAGAAACAAGAATTATGTAAAAGGATTGATGTAAGTCATTGTTTCCAAGAGAAAGGGAGACTGGAGTGTAAAAAAGCGTTGTTTTTGGACTGCAATGAAGAAATGACTATGTTCTGCGATTTCTCCTGCTCAAAAAGACTTAGAAAGTTGATAATTGTGGGCAATGTTAGAAATGTCAGGAGAAACAAGAATTATGTAAAAGTATTGATGTAAGTCATTGTTTCCAAGAGAAAGGGAGACAGGAGTGTAAAAAAGCGTTGTTTTTGGACGGCAATGAAGAAATGACTATATTTTGCGGTTTCTCCTGCTCAGAAAGACTTAGAAAGTTGATAATTGTGGGCAATGTTAGAAATGTCAGGAGAAACAAGAATTATGTAAAAGGATTGATGTAAGTCATTGTTTCCAAGAGAAAGGGAGACTGGAGTGTAAAAAAGCATTGTTTTTGGACGGCAATGAATAAATGACTGTTTTGCGATTTCTCTTGCTCAGAAAGACTTAGAAAGTTGATAATTGTGGGCAATGTTAGAAATGTCAGGAGAAACAAGAATTATGTAAAAGGATTGATGTAAGTCATTGTTTCCAAGAGAAAGGGAGACTGGAGTGTAAAAAAGCGTTGTTTTTGGACTGCAATGAAGAAATGACTATGTTTTGCGATTTCTCCTGCTCAGAAAGACTTAGAAAGTTGATAATTGTGGACAATGTTAGAAATGTCATGAGAAACAAGAATTATGTAAAAGGATTGATGTAAGTCATTGTTTCCAAGAGAAAGGGAGACTGGAGTGTAAAAAAGCGTTGTTTTTGGACTGCAATGAAGAAATGACTATGTTCTGCGATTTCTCCTGCTCAGAAAGACTTAGAAAGTTGATATTTGTGGGCAATGTTAGAAATGTCAGGAGAAACAAGAATTATGTAAAAGGATTGATGTAAGTCATTGTTTCCAAGAGAAAGGGAGACTGGAGTGTAAAAAAGCATTGTTTTTGGACGGCAATGAATAAATGACTGTTTTGCGATTTCTCTTGCTCAGAAAGACTTAGAAAGTTGATAATTGTTGGCAATGTTAGAAATGTCATGAGAAACAAGAATTATGTAAAAGGATTGATGTAAGTCATTGTTTCCAGGAGAAGGGGAGACAGGAGTGTAAAAAAGCGTTGTTTTTGGACGGCAATGAAGAAATTACTATATTTTGCGATTTCTACTGCTCAGAAAGACTTAGAAAGTTGATAATTGTGGGCAATGTTAGAAATGTCATGAGAAACAAGAATTATGTAAAAGGATTGATGTAAGTCATTGTTTCCAGGAGAAAGGGAGACAGGAGTGTAAAAAAGCGTTGTTTTTGGACGGCAATGAAGAAATGACTATATTTTGCGATTTCTCCTGCTCAGAAAGACTTAGAAAGTTGATAATTGTGGGCAATGTTAGAAATGTCAGGAGAAACAAGAATTATGTAAAAGGATTGATGTAAGTCATTGTTTCCAAGAGAAAGGGAGACTGGAGTGTAAAAAAGCATTGTTTTTGGACGGCAATGAATAAATGACTGTTTTGCGATTTCTCTTGCTCAGAAAGACTTAGAAAGTTGATAATTGTGGGCAATGTTAGAAATGTCAGGAGAAACAAGAATTATGTAAAAGTATTGATGTAAGTCATTGTTTCCAAGAGAAAGGGAGACTGGAGTGTAAAATAGCATTGTTTTTGGACGGCAATGAATAAATGACTGTTTTGCGATTTCTCTTGCTCAGAAAGACTTAGAAAGTTGATAATTGTGGGCAATGTTAGAAATGTCAGGAGAAACAAGAATTATGTAAAAGGATTGATGTAAGTCATTGTTTCCAAGAGAAAGGGAGACTGGAGTGTAAAAAAGCGTTGTTTTTGGACTGCAATGAAGAAATGACTATGTTTTGCGATTTCTCCTGCTCAGAAAGACTTAGAAAGTTGATAATTGTGGACAATGTTAGAAATGTCATGAGAAACAAGAATTATGTAAAAGGATTGATGTAAGTCATTGTTTCCAAGAGAAAGGGAGACTGGAGTGTAAAAAAGCGTTGTTTTTGGACTGCAATGAAGAAATGACTATGTTCTGCGATTTCTCCTGCTCAGAAAGACTTAGAAAGTTGATATTTGTGGGCAATGTTAGAAATGTCAGGAGAAACAAGAATTATGTAAAAGGATTGATGTAAGTCATTGTTTCCAAGAGAAAGGGAGACTGGAGTGTAAAAAAGCATTGTTTTTGGACGGCAATGAATAAATGACTGTTTTGCGATTTCTCTTGCTCAGAAAGACTTAGAAAGTTGATAATTGTTGGCAATGTTAGAAATGTCATGAGAAACAAGAATTATGTAAAAGGATTGATGTAAGTCATTGTTTCCAGGAGAAGGGGAGACAGGAGTGTAAAAAAGCGTTGTTTTTGGACGGCAATGAAGAAATTACTATATTTTGCGATTTCTACTGCTCAGAAAGACTTAGAAAGTTGATAATTGTGGGCAATGTTAGAAATGTCATGAGAAACAAGAATTATGTAAAAGGATTGATGTAAGTCATTGTTTCCAAGAGAAAGGGAGACTGGAGTGTAAAAAAGCGTTGTTTTTAGACTGCAATGAAGAAATGACTATGTTTTGCGATTTCTCCTGCTCAGAAAGACTTAGAAAGTTGATAATTGTGGACAATGTTAGAAATGTTATGAGAAACAAGAATTATGTAAAAGGATTGATGTAAGTCATTGTTTCCAAGAGAAAGGGAGACTGGAGTGTAAAAAAGCGTTGTTTTTGGACTGCAATGAAGAAATGACTATGTTTTGCGATTTCTCCTGCTCAGAAAGACTTAGAAAGTTGATATTTGTGGGCAATGTTAGAAATGTCATGAGAAACAAGAATTATGTAAAAGGATTGATGTAAGTCATTGTTTATAGGAGAAGGGGAGACAGGAGTGTAAAAAAGCGTTTTTGGACGGCAATGAAGAAATTACTATATTTTGCGATTTCTCCTGCTCAGAAAGACTTAGAAAGTTGATAATTGTGGGCAATGTTAGAAATGTCATGAGAAACAAGAATTATGTAAAAGTATTGATGTAAGTCATTGTTTCCAGGAGAAAGGGAGACAGGAGTGTAAAAAAGCGTTGTTTTTGGACGGCAATGAAGAAATGACTATATTTTGCGGTTTCTCCTGCTCAGAAAGACTTAGAAAGTTGATAATTGTGGGCAATGTTAGAAATGTCAGGAGAAACAAGAATTATGTAAAAGGATTGATGTAAGTCATTGTTTCCAAGAGAAATGGAGACAGGAGTGTAAAAAAGCGTTGTTTTTGGACTGCAATGAAGAAATGACTATGTTCTGCGATTTCTCCTGCTCAAAAAGACTTAGAAAGTTGATAATTGTGGGCAATGTTAGAAATGTCAGGAAAAACAAGAATTATGTAAAAGTATTGATGTAAGTCATTGTTTCCAAGAGAAAGGGAGACAGGAGTGTAAAAAAGTGTTGTTTTTGGACGGCAATGAAGAAATGACTATGTTTTGCGATTTCTCCTGCTCAGAAAGACTTAGAAAGTTGATAATTGTTGGCAATGTTAGAAATGTCATGAGAAACAAGAATTATGTAAAAGGATTGATGTAAGTCATTGTTTCCAGAAGAAAGGGAGACAGGAGTGTAAAAAAGCGTTGTTTTTGGACGGCAATGGAGAAATGACTATATTTTGCGGTTTCTCCTGCTCAGAAAGACTTAGAAAGTTGATAATTGTGGGCAATGTTAGAAATGTCAGGAGAAACAAGAATTATGTAAAAGGATTGATGTAAGTCATTGTTTCCAAGAGAAATGGAGACAGGAGTGTAAAAAAGCGTTGTTTTTGGACTGCAATGAAGAAATGACTATGTTCTGCGATTTCTCCTGCTCAAAAAGACTTAGAAAGTTGATAATTGTGGGCAATGTTAGAAATGTCAGGAGAAACAAGAATTATGTAAAAGTATTGATGTAAGTCATTGTTTCCAAGAGAAAGGGAGACAGGAGTGTAAAAAAGTGTTGTTTTTGGACGGCAATGAAGAAATGACTATGTTTTGCGATTTCTCCTGCTCAGAAAGACTTAGAAAGTTGATAATTGTTGGCAATGTTAGAAATGTCATGAGAAACAAGAATTATGTAAAAGGATTGATGTAAGTCATTGTTTCCAGGAGAAAGGGAGACAGGAGTGTAAAAAAGCGTTGTTTTTGGACGGCAATGAAGAAATTACTATATTTTGCGGTTTCTCCTGCTTAGAAAGACTTAGAAAGTTGATAATTGTGGGCAATGTTAGAAATGTCAGGAGAAACAAGAATTATGTAAAAGGATTGATGTAAGTCATTGTTTCCAAGAGAAATGGAGATAGGAGTGTAAAAAAGCGTTGTTTTTGGACTGCAATGAAGAAATGACTATGTTCTGCGATTTCTCCTGCTCAAAAAGACTTAGAAAGTTGATAATTGTGGGCAATGTTAGAAATGTCAGGAGAAACAAGAATTATGTAAAAGGATTGATGTAAGTCATTGTTTCCAAGAGAAATGGAGACAGGAGTGTAAAAAAGCGTTGTTTTTGGACTGCAATGAAGAAATGACTATGTTCTGCGATTTCTCCTGCTCAAAAAGACTTAGAAAGTTGATAATTGTGGGCAATGTTAGAAATGTCAGGAGAAACAAGAATTATGTAAAAGTATTGATGTAAGTCATTGTTTCCAAGAGAAAGGGAGACAGGAGTGTAAAAAAGTGTTGTTTTTGGACGGCAATGAAGAAATGACTATGTTTTGCGATTTCTCCTGCTCAGAAAGACTTAGAAAGTTGATAATTGTGGGCAATGTTAGAAATGTCAGGAGAAACAAGAATTATGTAAAAGGATTGATGTAAGTCATTGTTTCCAAGAGAAATGGAGACAGGAGTGTAAAAAAGCGTTGTTTTTGGACTGCAATGAAGAAATGACTATGTTCTGCGATTTCTCCTGCTCAAAAAGACTTAGAAAGTTGATAATTGTGGGCAATGTTAGAAATGTCAGGAGAAATAAGAATTATGTAAAAGTATTGATGTAAGTCATTGTTTACAAGAGAAAGGGAGACAGGAGTGTAAAAAAGCGTTGTTTTTGGACGGCAATGAAGAAATGACTATATTTTGCGGTTTCTCCTGCTCAGAAAGACTTAGAAAGTTGAAAATTGTGGGCAATGTTAGAAATGTCAGGAGAAACAAGAATTATGTAAAAGGATTGATGTAAGTCATTGTTTCCAAGAGAAATGGAGACAGGAGTGTAAAAAAGCGTTGTTTTTGGACTGCAATGAAGAAATGACTATGTTCTGCGATTTCTCCTGCTCAAAAAGACTTAGGAAGTTGATAATTGTGGGCAATGTTAGAAATGTCAGGAGAAACAAGAATTATGTAAAAGGATTGATGTAAGTCATTGTTTCCAAGAGAAAGGGAGACTGGAGTGTAAAAAAGCGTTGTTTTTGGACTGCAATGAAGAAATGACTATGTTTTGCGATTTCTCCTGCTCAGAAAGACTTAGAAAGTTGATAATTGTGGACAATGTTAGAAATGTCATGAGAAACAAGAATTATGTAAAAGGATTGATGTAAGTCATTGTTTCCAGGAGAAAGGGAGACAGGAGTGTAAAAAAGCGTTGTTTTTGGACGGCAATGAAGAAATGACTATATTTTGCGATTTCTCCTGCTCAGAAAGACTTAGAAAGTTGATAATTGTGGACAATGTTAGAAATGTCATGAGAAACAAGAATTATGTAAAAGGATTGATGTAAGTCATTGTTTCCAAGAGAAAGGGAGACTGGAGTGTAAAAAAGCGTTGTTTTTGGACTGCAATGACGAAATGACTATGTTCTGCGATTTCTCCTGCTCAGAAAGACTTAGAAAGTTGATATTTGTGGGCAATGTTAGAAATGTCAGGAGAAACAAGAATTATGTAAAAGGATTGATGTAAGTCATTGTTTCCAAGAGAAAGGGAGACTGGAGTGTAAAAAAGCATTGTTTTTGGACGGCAATGAATAAATGACTGTTTTGCGATTTCTCTTGCTCAGAAAGACTTAGAAAGTTGATAATTGTTGGCAATGTTAGAAATGTCATGAGAAACAAGAATTATGTAAAAGGATTGATGTAAGTCATTGTTTCCAGGAGAAGGGGAGACAGGAGTGTAAAAAAGCGTTGTTTTTGGACGGCAATGAAGAAATTACTATATTTTGCGATTTCTACTGCTCAGAAAGACTTAGAAAGTTGATAATTGTGGGCAATGTTAGAAATGTCATGAGAAACAAGAATTATGTAAAAGGATTGATGTAAGTCATTGTTTCCAGGAGAAAGGGAGACAGGAGTGTAAAAAAGCGTTGTTTTTGGACGGCAATGAAGAAATGACTATATTTTGCGATTTCTCCTGCTCAGAAAGACTTAGAAAGCTGATAATTGTGGGCAATGTTAGAAATGTCAGGAGAAACAAGAATTATGTAAAAGGATTGATGTAAGTCATTGTTTCCAAGAGAAAGGGAGACTGGAGTGTAAAAAAGCATTGTTTTTGGACGGCAATGAATAAATGACTGTTTTGCGATTTCTCTTGCTCAGAAAGACTTAGAAAGTTGATAATTGTGGGCAATGTTAGAAATGTCAGGAGAAACAAGAATTATGTAAAAGTATTGATGTAAGTCATTGTTTCCAAGAGAAAGGGAGACTGGAGTGTAAAATAGCATTGTTTTTGGACGGCAATGAATAAATGACTGTTTTGCGATTTCTCTTGCTCAGAAAGACTTAGAAAGTTGATAATTGTGGGCAATGTTAGAAATGTCAGGAGAAACAAGAATTATGTAAAAGGATTGATGTAAGTCATTGTTTCCAAGAGAAAGGGAGACTGGAGTGTAAAAAAGCGTTGTTTTTGGACTGCAATGAAGAAATGACTATGTTTTGCGATTTCTCCTGCTCAGAAAGACTTAGAAAGTTGATAATTGTGGACAATGTTAGAAATGTCATGAGAAACAAGAATTATGTAAAAGGATTGATGTAAGTCATTGTTTCCAAGAGAAAGGGAGACTGGAGTGTAAAAAAGCGTTGTTTTTGGACTGCAATGAAGAAATGACTATGTTCTGCGATTTCTCCTGCTCAGAAAGACTTAGAAAGTTGATATTTGTGGGCAATGTTAGAAATGTCAGGAGAAACAAGAATTATGTAAAAGGATTGATGTAAGTCATTGTTTCCAAGAGAAAGGGAGACTGGAGTGTAAAAAAGCATTGTTTTTGGACGGCAATGAATAAATGACTGTTTTGCGATTTCTCTTGCTCAGAAAGACTTAGAAAGTTGATAATTGTTGGCAATGTTAGAAATGTCATGAGAAACAAGAATTATGTAAAAGGATTGATGTAAGTCATTGTTTCCAGGAGAAGGGGAGACAGGAGTGTAAAAAAGCGTTGTTTTTGGACGGCAATGAAGAAATTACTATATTTTGCGATTTCTACTGCTCAGAAAGACTTAGAAAGTTGATAATTGTGGGCAATGTTAGAAATGTCATGAGAAACAAGAATTATGTAAAAGGATTGATGTAAGTCATTGTTTCCAAGAGAAAGGGAGACTGGAGTGTAAAAAAGCGTTGTTTTTGGACTGCAATGAAGAAATGACTATGTTTTGCGATTTCTCCTGCTCAGAAAGACTTAGAAAGTTGATATTTGTGGGCAATGTTAGAAATGTCATGAGAAACAAGAATTATGTAAAAGGATTGATGTAAGTCATTGTTTATAGGAGAAGGGGAGACAGGAGTGTAAAAAAGCGTTTTTGGACGGCAATGAAGAAATTACTATATTTTGCGATTTCTCCTGCTCAGAAAGACTTAGAAAGTTGATAATTGTGGGCAATGTTAGAAATGTCATGAGAAACAAGAATTATGTAAAAGTATTGATGTAAGTCATTGTTTCCAGGAGAAAGGGAGACAGGAGTGTAAAAAAGCGTTGTTTTTGGACGGCAATGAAGAAATGACTATATTTTGCGGTTTCTCCTGCTCAGAAAGACTTAGAAAGTTGATAATTGTGGGCAATGTTAGAAATGTCAGGAGAAACAAGAATTATGTAAAAGGATTGATGTAAGTCATTGTTTCCAAGAGAAATGGAGACAGGAGTGTAAAAAAGCGTTGTTTTTGGACTGCAATGAAGAAATGACTATGTTCTGCGATTTCTCCTGCTCAAAAAGACTTAGAAAGTTGATAATTGTGGGCAATGTTAGAAATGTCAGGAGAAACAAGAATTATGTAAAAGTATTGATGTAAGTCATTGTTTCCAAGAGAAAGGGAGACAGGAGTGTAAAAAAGTGTTGTTTTTGGACGGCAATGAAGAAATGACTATGTTTTGCGATTTCTCCTGCTCAGAAAGACTTAGAAAGTTGATAATTGTTGGCAATGTTAGAAATGTCATGAGAAACAAGAATTATGTAAAAGGATTGATGTAAGTCATTGTTTCCAGAAGAAAGGGAGACAGGAGTGTAAAAAAGCATTGTTTTTGGACGGCAATGGAGAAATGACTATATTTTGCGGTTTCTCCTGCTCAGAAAGACTTAGAAAGTTGATAATTGTGGGCAATGTTAGAAATGTCAGGAGAAACAAGAATTATGTAAAAGGATTGATGTAAGTCATTGTTTCCAAGAGAAATGGAGACAGGAGTGTAAAAAAGCGTTGTTTTTGGACTGCAATGAAGAAATGACTATGTTCTGCGATTTCTCCTGCTCAAAAAGACTTAGAAAGTTGATAATTGTGGGCAATGTTAGAAATGTCAGGAGAAACAAGAATTATGTAAAAGTATTGATGTAAGTCATTGTTTCCAAGAGAAAGGGAGACAGGAGTGTAAAAAAGTGTTGTTTTTGGACGGCAATGAAGAAATGACTATGTTTTGCGATTTCTCCTGCTCAGAAAGACTTAGAAAGTTGATAATTGTTGGCAATGTTAGAAATGTCATGAGAAACAAGAATTATGTAAAAGGATTGATGTAAGTCATTGTTTCCAGGAGAAAGGGAGACAGGAGTGTAAAAAAGCGTTGTTTTTGGACGGCAATGAAGAAATTACTATATTTTGCGGTTTCTCCTGCTCAGAAAGACTTAGAAAGTTGATAATTGTGGGCAATGTTAGAAATGTCAGGAGAAACAAGAATTATGTAAAAGGATTGATGTAAGTCATTGTTTCCAAGAGAAATGGAGACAGGAGTGTAAAAAAGCGTTGTTTTTGGACTGCAATGAAGAAATGACTATGTTCTGCGATTTCTCCTGCTCAAAAAGACTTAGAAAGTTGATAATTGTGGGCAATGTTAGAAATGTCAGGAGAAACAAGAATTATGTAAAAGGATTGATGTAAGTCATTGTTTCCAAGAGAAATGGAGACAGGAGTGTAAAAAAGCGTTGTTTTTGGACTGCAATGAAGAAATGACTATGTTCTGCGATTTCTCCTGCTCAAAAAGACTTAGAAAGTTGATAATTGTGGGCAATGTTAGAAATGTCAGGAGAAACAAGAATTATGTAAAAGTATTGATGTAAGTCATTGTTTCCAAGAGAAAGGGAGACAGGAGTGTAAAAAAGTGTTGTTTTTGGACGGCAATGAAGAAATGACTATGTTTTGCGATTTCTCCTGCTCAGAAAGACTTAGAAAGTTGATAATTGTGGGCAATGTTAGAAATGTCAGGAGAAACAAGAATTATGTAAAAGGATTGATGTAAGTCATTGTTTCCAAGAGAAATGGAGACAGGAGTGTAAAAAAGCGTTGTTTTTGGACTGCAATGAAGAAATGACTATGTTCTGCGATTTCTCCTGCTCAAAAAGACTTAGAAAGTTGATAATTGTGGGCAATGTTAGAAATGTCAGGAGAAATAAGAATTATGTAAAAGTATTGATGTAAGTCATTGTTTACAAGAGAAAGGGAGACAGGAGTGTAAAAAAGCGTTGTTTTTGGACGGCAATGAAGAAATGACTATATTTTGCGGTTTCTCCTGCTCAGAAAGACTTAGAAAGTTGAAAATTGTGGGCAATGTTAGAAATGTCAGGAGAAACAAGAATTATGTAAAAGGATTGATGTAAGTCATTGTTTCCAAGAGAAATGGAGACAGGAGTGTAAAAAAGCGTTGTTTTTGGACTGCAATGAAGAAATGACTATGTTCTGCGATTTCTCCTGCTCAAAAAGACTTAGGAAGTTGATAATTGTGGGCAATGTTAGAAATGTCAGGAGAAACAAGAATTATGTAAAAGGATTGATGTAAGTCATTGTTTCCAAGAGAAAGGGAGACTGGAGTGTAAAAAAGCGTTGTTTTTGGACTGCAATGAAGAAATGACTATGTTTTGCGATTTCTCCTGCTCAGAAAGACTTAGAAAGTTGATAATTGTGGACAATGTTAGAAATGTCATGAGAAACAAGAATTATGTAAAAGGATTGATGTAAGTCATTGTTTCCAGGAGAAAGGGAGACAGGAGTGTAAAAAAGCGTTGTTTTTGGACGGCAATGAAGAAATGACTATATTTTGCGATTTCTCCTGCTCAGAAAGACTTAGAAAGTTGATAATTGTGGGCAATGTTAGAAATGTCAGGAGAAACAAGAATTATGTAAAAGGATTGATGTAAGTCATTGTTTCCAAGAGAAAGGGAGACTGGAGTGTAAAAAAGCGTTGTTTTTGGACTGCAATGAAGAAATGACTATGTTTTGCGATTTCTCCTGCTCAGAAAGACTTAGAAAGTTGATAATTGTGGACAATGTTAGAAATGTCATGAGAAACAAGAATTATGTAAAAGGATTGATGTAAGTCATTGTTTCCAAGAGAAAGGGAGACTGGAGTGTAAAAAAGCGTTGTTTTTGGACTGCAATGAAGAAATGACTATGTTTTGCGATTTCTCCTGCTCAGAAAGACTTAGAAAGTTGATATTTGTGGGCAATGTTAGAAATGTCAGGAGAAACAAGAATTATGTAAAAGGATTGATGTAAGTCATTGTTTCCAAGAGAAAGGGAGACTGGAGTGTAAAAAAGCATTGTTTTTGGACGGCAATGAATAAATGACTGTTTTGCGATTTCTCTTGCTCAGAAAGACTTAGAAAGTTGATAATTGTTGGCAATGTTAGAAATGTCATGAGAAACAAGAATTATGTAAAAGGATTGATGTAAGTCATTGTTTCCAGGAGAAGGGGAGACAGGAGTGTAAAAAAGCGTTGTTTTTGGACGGCAATGAAGAAATTACTATATTTTGCGATTTCTACTGCTCAGAAAGACTTAGAAAGTTGATAATTGTGGGCAATGTTAGAAATGTCATGAGAAACAAGAATTATGTAAAAGGATTGATGTAAGTCATTGTTTCCAGGAGAAAGGGAGACAGGAGTGTAAAAAAGCGTTGTTTTTGGACTGCAATGAAGAAATGACTATGTTTTGCGATTTCTCCTGCTCAGAAAGACTTAGAAAGTTGATAATTGTGGACAATGTTAGAAATGTCATGAGAAACAAGAATTATGTAAAAGGATTGATGTAAGTCATTGTTTCCAAGAGAAAGGGAGACTGGAGTGTAAAAAAGCGTTGTTTTTGGACTGCAATGAAGAAATGACTATGTTTTGCGATTTCTCCTGCTCAGAAAGACTTAGAAAGTTGATATTTGTGGGCAATGTTAGAAATGTCTTGAGAAACAAGAATTATGTAAAAGGATTGATGTAAGTCATTGTTTATAGGAGAAGGGGAGACAGGAGTGTAAAAAAGCGTTGTTTTTGGACGGCAATGAAGAAATGACTATATTTTGCGATTTCTCCTGCTCAGAAAGACTTAGAAAGTTGATAATTGTGGGCAATGTTAGAAATGTCAGGAGAAACAAGAATTATGTAAAAGGATTGATGTAAGTCATTGTTTCCAAGAGAAAGGGAGACTGGAGTGTAAAAAAGCGTTGTTTTTGGACTGCAATGAAGAAATGACTATGTTTTGCGATTTCTCCTGCTCAGAAAGACTTAGAAAGTTGATAATTGTGGACAATGTTAGAAATGTCATGAGAAACAAGAATTATGTAAAAGGATTGATGTAAGTCATTGTTTCCAAGAGAAAGGGAGACTGGAGTGTAAAAAAGCGTTGTTTTTGGACTGCAATGAAGAAATGACTATGTTCTGCGATTTCTCCTGCTCAAAAAGACTTAGAAAGTTGATAATTGTGGGCAATGTTAGAAATGTCAGGAGAAACAAGAATTATGTAAAAGTATTGATGTAAGTCATTGTTTCCAAGAGAAAGGGAGACAGGAGTGTAAAAAAGTGTTGTTTTTGGACGGCAATGAAGAAATGACTATGTTTTGCGATTTCTCCTGCTCAGAAAGACTTAGAAAGTTGATAATTGTTGGCAATGTTAGAAATGTCATGAGAAACAAGAATTATGTAAAAGGATTGATGTAAGTCATTGTTTCCAGAAGAAAGGGAGACAGGAGTGTAAAAAAGCGTTGTTTTTGGACGGCAATGGAGAAATGACTATATTTTGCGGTTTCTCCTGCTCAGAAAGACTTAGAAAGTTGATAATTGTGGGCAATGTTAGAAATGTCAGGAGAAACAAGAATTATGTAAAAGGATTGATGTAAGTCATTGTTTCCAAGAGAAATGGAGACAGGAGTGTAAAAAAGCGTTGTTTTTGGACTGCAATGAAGAAATGACTATGTTCTGCGATTTCTCCTGCTCAAAAAGACTTAGAAAGTTGATAATTGTGGGCAATGTTAGAAATGTCAGGAGAAACAAGAATTATGTAAAAGTATTGATGTAAGTCATTGTTTCCAAGAGAAAGGGAGACAGGAGTGTAAAAAAGTGTTGTTTTTGGACGGCAATGAAGAAATGACTATGTTTTGCGATTTCTCCTGCTCAGAAAGACTTAGAAAGTTGATAATTGTTGGCAATGTTAGAAATGTCATGAGAAACAAGAATTATGTAAAAGGATTGATGTAAGTCATTGTTTCCAGGAGAAAGGGAGACAGGAGTGTAAAAAAGCGTTGTTTTTGGACAGCAATGAAGAAATTACTATATTTTGCGGTTTCTCCTGCTCAGAAAGACTTAGAAAGTTGATAATTGTGGGCAATGTTAGAAATGTCAGGAGAAACAAGAATTATGTAAAAGGATTGATGTAAGTCATTGTTTCCAAGAGAAATGGAGACAGGAGTGTAAAAAAGCGTTGTTTTTGGACTGCAATGAAGAAATGACTATGTTCTGCGATTTCTCCTGCTCAAAAAGACTTAGAAAGTTGATAATTGTGGGCAATGTTAGAAATGTCAGGAGAAACAAGAATTATGTAAAAGGATTGATGTAAGTCATTGTTTCCAAGAGAAATGGAGACAGGAGTGTAAAAAAGCGTTGTTTTTGGACTGCAATGAAGAAATGACTATGTTCTGCGATTTCTCCTGCTCAAAAAGACTTAGAAAGTTGATAATTGTGGGCAATGTTAGAAATGTCAGGAGAAACAAGAATTATGTAAAAGTATTGATGTAAGTCATTGTTTCCAAGAGAAAGGGAGACAGGAGTGTAAAAAAGTGTTGTTTTTGGACGGCAATGAAGAAATGACTATGTTTTGCGATTTCTCCTGCTCAGAAAGACTTAGAAAGTTGATAATTGTGGGCAATGTTAGAAATGTCAGGAGAAACAAGAATTATGTAAAAGGATTGATGTAAGTCATTGTTTCCAAGAGAAATGGAGACAGGAGTGTAAAAAAGCGTTGTTTTTGGACTGCAATGAAGAAATGACTATGTTCTGCGATTTCTCCTGCTCAAAAAGACTTAGAAAGTTGATAATTGTGGGCAATGTTAGAAATGTCAGGAGAAATAAGAATTATGTAAAAGTATTGATGTAAGTCATTGTTTACAAGAGAAAGGGAGACAGGAGTGTAAAAAAGCGTTGTTTTTGGACGGCAATGAAGAAATGACTATATTTTGCGGTTTCTCCTGCTCAGAAAGACTTAGAAAGTTGATAATTGTGGGCAATGTTAGAAATGTCAGGAGAAACAAGAATTATGTAAAAGGATTGATGTAAGTCATTGTTTCCAAGAGAAATGGAGACAGGAGTGTAAAAAAGCGTTGTTTTTGGACTGCAATGAAGAAATGACTATGTTCTGCGATTTCTCCTGCTCAAAAAGACTTAGGAAGTTGATAATTGTGGGCAATGTTAGAAATGTCAGGAGAAACAAGAATTATGTAAAAGGATTGATGTAAGTCATTGTTTCCAAGAGAAAGGGAGACTGGAGTGTAAAAAAGCGTTGTTTTTGGACTGCAATGAAGAAATGACTATGTTTTGCGATTTCTCCTGCTCAGAAAGACTTAGAAAGTTGATAATTGTGGACAATGTTAGAAATGTCATGAGAAACAAGAATTATGTAAAAGGATTGATGTAAGTCATTGTTTCCAGGAGAAAGGGAGACAGGAGTGTAAAAAAGCGTTGTTTTTGGACGGCAATGAAGAAATGACTATATTTTGCGATTTCTCCTGCTCAGAAAGACTTAGAAAGTTGATAATTGTGGGCAATGTTAGAAATGTCAGGAGAAACAAGAATTATGTAAAAGGATTGATGTAAGTCATTGTTTCCAAGAGAAAGGGAGACTGGAGTGTAAAAAAGCGTTGTTTTTGGACTGCAATGAAGAAATGACTATGTTTTGCGATTTCTCCTGCTCAGAAAGACTTAGAAAGTTGATAATTGTGGACAATGTTAGAAATGTCATGAGAAACAAGAATTATGTAAAAGGATTGATGTAAGTCATTGTTTCCAGGAGAAAGGGAGACAGGAGTGTAAAAAAGCGTTGTTTTTGGACGGCAATGAAGAAATGACTATATTTTGCGATTTCTCCTGCTCAGAAAGACTTAGAAAGTTGATAATTGTGGGCAATGTTAGAAATGTCAGGAGAAACAAGAATTATGTAAAAGGATTGATGTAAGTCATTGTTTCCAAGAGAAAGGGAGACTGGAGTGTAAAAAAGCGTTGTTTTTGGACTGCAATGAAGAAATGACTATGTTTTGCGATTTCTCCTGCTCAGAAAGACTTAGAAAGTTGATAATTGTGGACAATGTTAGAAATGTCATGAGAAACAAGAATTATGTAAAAGGATTGATGGAAGTCATTGTTTCCAAGAGAAAGGGAGACTGGAGTGTAAAAAAGCGTTGTTTTTGGACTGCAATGAAGAAATGACTATGTTTTGCGATTTCTCCTGCTCAGAAAGACTTAGAAAGTTGATATTTGTGGGCAATGTTAGAAATGTCATGAGAAACAAGAATTATGTAAAAGGATTGATGTAAGTCATTGTTTCCAGGAGAAGGGGAGACAGGAGTGTAAAAAAGCGTTGTTTTTGGACGGCAATGAAGAAATTACTATATTTTGCGATTTCTCCTGCTCAGAAAGACTTAGAAAGTTGATAATTGTGGGCAATGTTAGAAATGTCAGGAGAAACAAGAATTATGTAAAAGGATTGATGTAAGTCATTGTTTCCAAGAGAAAGGGAGACTGGACTGTAAAAAAGCGTTGTTTTTGGACTGCAATGAAGAAATGACTATGTTTTGCGATTTCTCCTGCTCAGAAAGACTTAGAAAGTTGATAATTGTGGACAATGTTAGAAATGTCATGAGAAACAAGAATTATGTAAAAGGATTGATGTAAGTCATTGTTTCCAGGAGAAAGGGAGACAGGAGTGTAAAAAAGCGTTGTTTTTGGACGGCAATGAAGAAATGACTATATTTGCGATTTCTCCTGCTCAGAAAGACTTAGAAAGTTGATAATTGTGGGCAATGTTAGAAATGTCAGGAGAAACAAGAATTATGTAAAAGGATTGATGTAAGTCATTGTTTCCAAGAGAAAGGGAGACTGGAGTGTAAAAAAGCGTTGTTTTTGGACTGCAATGAAGAAATGACTATGTTTTGCGATTTCTCCTGCTCAGAAAGACTTAGAAAGTTGATAATTGTGGACAATGTTAGAAATGTCATGAGAAACAAGAATTATGTAAAAGGATTGATGTAAGTCATTGTTTCCAAGAGAAAGGGAGACCTGGAGTGTAAAAAAAGCGTTGTTTTTGGACCTGCAATGAAGAAATGACTATGTTCTGCGATTTTCTCCTGCTCAGAAAGACCTTAGAAAGTTGATATTTGTGGGCAATGTTAGAAATGTCAGGAGAAACAAGAATTATGTAAAAGGATTGATGTAAGTCCATTGTTTCCAGAGAGAAAGGGAGACTGGAGTGTAAAAAAAGCATTGTTTTTGGACGGCAATGAATAAATGACTGTTTTGCGATTTCTCTTGCTCAGAAAGACTTAGAAAGTTGATAATTGTTGGCAATGTTAGAAATGTCATGAGAAACAAGAATTATGTAAAAGGATTGATGTAAGTCATTGTTTCCAGGAGAAGGGGAGACAGGAGTGTAAAAAAGCGTTGTTTTTGGACGGCAATGAAGAAATTACTATATTTTGCGATTTCTACTGCTCAGAAAGACTTAGAAAGTTGATATTGTGGGCAATGTTAGAAATGTCATGAGAAACAAGAATTATGTAAAAGGATTGATGTAAGTCATTGTTTCCAGGAGAAAGGGAGACAGGAGTGTAAAAAAGCGTTGTTTTTGGACGGCAATGAAGAAATGACTATATTTTGCGATTTCTCCTGCCTCAGAAAGACTTAGAAAGTTGATAATTGTGGGCAATGTTAGAAATGTCAGGAGAAACAAGAATTATGTAAAAGGATTGATGTAAGTCATTGTTTCCAAGAGAAAGGGGAGACTGGAGTGTAAAAAAGCATTGTTTTTGGACGGCAATGATAAATGACTGTTTTGCGATTTCTCTTGCTCAGAAAGACTTAGAAAGTTGATAATTGTGGGCAATGTTAGAAATGTCAGGAGAAACAAGAATTATGTAAAAGTATTGATGTAAGTCATTGTTTCCAAGAGAAAGGGAGACTGGAGTGTAAAATAGCATTGTTTTTGGACGGCAATGAATAAATGACTGTTTTGCGATTTCTCTTGCTCAGAAAGACTTAGAAAGTTGATAATTGTGGGCAATGTTAGAAATGTCAGGAGAAAACAAGAATTATGTAAAAGGATTGATGTAAGTCATTGTTTCCAAGAGAAAGGGAGACTGGAGTGTATAAAAGCGTTGTTTTGGACTGCAATGAAGAAATGACTATGTTTTGCGATTTCTCCTGCTCAGAAAGACTTAGAAAGTTGATAATTGTGGACAATGTTAGAAATGTCATGAGAAACAAGAATTATGTAAAAGGATTGATGTAAGTCATTGTTTCCAAGAGAAAGGGAGACTGGAGTGTAAAAAAGCGTTGTTTTTGGACTGCAATGAAGAAATGACTATGTTCTGCGATTTCTCCTGCTCAGAAAGACTTAGAAAGTTGATATTTGTGGGCAATGTTAGAAATGTCAGGAGAAACAAGAATTATGTAAAAGGATTGATGTAAGTCATTGTTCCAAGAGAAAGGGAGACTGGAGTGTAAAAAAGCATTGTTTTTGGACGGCAATGATAAATGACTGTTTTGCGATTTCTCTTGCTCAGAAAGACTTAGAAAGTTGATAATTGTTGGCAATGTTAGAAATGTCATGAGAAACAAGAATTATGTAAAAGGATTGATGTAAGTCATTGTTTCCAGGAGAAGGGGAGACAGGAGTGTAAAAAAGCGTTGTTTTTGGACGGCAATGAAGAAATTACTATATTTTGCGATTTCTACTGCTCAGAAAGACTTAGAAAGTTGATAATTGTGGGCAATGTTAGAAATGTCATGAGAAACAAGAATTATGTAAAAGGATTGATGTAAGTCATTGTTTCCAGGAGAAAGGGAGACAGGAGTGTAAAAAAAGCGTTGTTTTTGGACTGCAATGAAGAAATGACTATGTTTTGCGATTTCTCCTGCTCAGAAAGACTTAGAAAGTTGATAATTGTGGACAATGTTAGAAATGTCATGAGAACAAGAATTATGTAAAAGGATTGATGTAAGTCATTGTTTCCAAGAGAAAGGGAGACTGGAGTGTAAAAAAGCGTTGTTTTTGGACTGCAATGAAGAAATGACTATGTTTTGCGATTTCTCCTGCTCAGAAAGACTTAGAAAGTTGATATTTGTGGGCAATGTTAGAAATGTCATGAGAAACAAGAATTATGTAAAAGGATTGATGTAAGTCATTGTTTATAGGAGAAGGGGAGACAGGAGTGTAAAAAAGCGTTTTTGGACGGCAATGAAGAAATTACTATATTTTGCGATTTCTCCTGCTCAGAAAGACTTAGAAAGTTGATAATTGTGGGCAATGTTAGAAATGTCATGAGAAACAAGAATTATGTAAAAGTATTGATGTAAGTCATTGTTTCCAGGAGAAAGGGAGACAGGAGTGTAAAAAAGCGTTGTTTTTGGACGGCAATGAAGAAATGACTATATTTTGCGGTTTCTCCTGCTCAGAAAGACTTAGAAAGTTGATAATTGTGGGCAATGTTAGAAATGTCAGGAGAAACAAGAATTATGTAAAAGGATTGATGTAAGTCATTGTTTCCAAGAGAAATGGAGACAGGAGTGTAAAAAAGCGTTGTTTTTGGACTGCAATGAAGAAATGACTATGTTCTGCGATTTCTCCTGCTCAAAAAGACTTAGAAAGTTGATAATTGTGGGCAATGTTAGAAATGTCAGGAGAAACAAGAATTATGTAAAAGTATTGATGTAAGTCATTGTTTCCAAGAGAAAGGGAGACAGGAGTGTAAAAAAGTGTTGTTTTTGGACGGCAACGAAGAAATGACTATGTTTTGCGATTTCTCCTGCTCAGAAAGACTTAGAAAGTTGATAATTGTTGGCAATGTTAGAAATGTCATGAGAAACAAGAATTATGTAAAAGGATTGATGTAAGTCATTGTTTCCAGAAGAAAGGGAGACAGGAGTGTAAAAAAGCGTTGTTTTTGGACGGCAATGGAGAAATGACTATATTTTGCGGTTTCTCCTGCTCAGAAAGACTTAGAAAGTTGATAATTGTGGGCAATGTTAGAAATGTCAGGAGAAACAAGAATTATGTAAAAGGATTGATGTAAGTCATTGTTTCCAAGAGAAATGGAGACAGGAGTGTAAAAAAGCGTTGTTTTTGGACTGCAATGAAGAAATGACTATGTTCTGCGATTTCTCCTGCTCAAAAAGACTTAGAAAGTTGATAATTGTGGGCAATGTTAGAAATGTCAGGAGAAACAAGAATTATGTAAAAGTATTGATGTAAGTCATTGTTTCCAAGAGAAAGGGAGACAGGAGTGTAAAAAAGTGTTGTTTTTGGACGGCAATGAAGAAATGACTATGTTTTGCGATTTCTCCTGCTCAGAAAGACTTAGAAAGTTGATAATTGTTGGCAATGTTAGAAATGTCATGAGAAACAAGAATTATGTAAAAGGATTGATGTAAGTCATTGTTTCCAGGAGAAAGGGAGACAGGAGTGTAAAAAAGCGTTGTTTTTGGACGGCAATGAAGAAATTACTATATTTTGCGGTTTCTCCTGCTCAGAAAGACTTAGAAAGTTGATAATTGTGGGCAATGTTAGAAATGTCAGGAGAAACAAGAATTATGTAAAAGGATTGATGTAAGTCATTGTTTCCAAGAGAAATGGAGACAGGAGTGTAAAAAAGCGTTGTTTTTGGACTGCAATGAAGAAATGACTATGTTCTGCGATTTCTCCTGCTCAAAAAGACTTAGAAAGTTGATAATTGTGGGCAATGTTAGAAATGTCAGGAGAAACAAGAATTATGTAAAAGGATTGATGTAAGTCATTGTTTCCAAGAGAAATGGAGACAGGAGTGTAAAAAAGCGTTGTTTTTGGACTGCAATGAAGAAATGACTATGTTCTGCGATTTCTCCTGCTCAAAAAGACTTAGAAAGTTGATAATTGTGGGCAATGTTAGAAATGTCAGGAGAAACAAGAATTATGTAAAAGTATTGATGTAAGTCATTGTTTCCAAGAGAAAGGGAGACAGGAGTGTAAAAAAGTGTTGTTTTTGGACGGCAATGAAGAAATGACTATGTTTTGCGATTTCTCCTGCTCAGAAAGACTTAGAAAGTTGATAATTGTGGGCAATGTTAGAAATGTCAGGAGAAACAAGAATTATGTAAAAGGATTGATGTAAGTCATTGTTTCCAAGAGAAATGGAGACAGGAGTGTAAAAAAGCGTTGTTTTTGGACTGCAATGAAGAAATGACTATGTTCTGCGATTTCTCCTGCTCAAAAAGACTTAGAAAGTTGATAATTGTGGGCAATGTTAGAAATGTCAGGAGAAATAAGAATTATGTAAAAGTATTGATGTAAGTCATTGTTTACAAGAGAAAGGGAGACAGGAGTGTAAAAAAGCGTTGTTTTTGGACGGCAATGAAGAAATGACTATATTTTGCGGTTTCTCCTGCTCAGAAAGACTTAGAAAGTTGATAATTGTGGGCAATGTTAGAAATGTCAGGAGAAACAAGAATTATGTAAAAGGATTGATGTAAGTCATTGTTTCCAAGAGAAATGGAGACAGGAGTGTAAAAAAGCGTTGTTTTTGGACTGCAATGAAGAAATGACTATGTTCTGCGATTTCTCCTGCTCAAAAAGACTTAGGAAGTTGATAATTGTGGGCAATGTTAGAAATGTCAGGAGAAACAAGAATTATGTAAAAGGATTGATGTAAGTCATTGTTTCCAAGAGAAAGGGAGACTGGAGTGTAAAAAAGCGTTGTTTTTGGACTGCAATGAAGAAATGACTATGTTTTGCGATTTCTCCTGCTCAGAAAGACTTAGAAAGTTGATAATTGTGGACAATGTTAGAAATGTCATGAGAAACAAGAATTATGTAAAAGGATTGATGTAAGTCATTGTTTCCAGGAGAAAGGGAGACAGGAGTGTAAAAAAGCGTTGTTTTTGGACGGCAATGAAGAAATGACTATATTTTGCGATTTCTCCTGCTCAGAAAGAATTAGAAAGTTGATAATTGTGGGCAATGTTAGAAATGTCAGGAGAAACAAGAATTATGTAAAAGGATTGATGTAAGTCATTGTTTCCAAGAGAAAGGGAGACTGGAGTGTAAAAAAGCGTTGTTTTTGGACTGCAATGAAGAAATGACTATGTTTTGCGATTTCTCATGCTCAGAAAGACTTAGAAAGTTGATAATTGTGGACAATGTTAGAAATGTCATGAGAAACAAGAATTATGTAAAAGGATTGATGTAAGTCATTGTTTCCAAGAGAAAGGGAGACTGGAGTGTAAAAAAGCGTTGTTTTTGGACTGCAATGAAGAAATGACTATGTTTTGCGATTTCTCCTGCTCAGAAAGACTTAGAAAGTTGATATTTGTGGGCAATGTTAGAAATGTCATGAGAAACAAGAATTATGTAAAAGGATTGATGTAAGTCATTGTTTCCAGGAGAAGGGGAGACAGGAGTGTAAAAAAGCGTTGTTTTTGGACGGCAATGAAGAAATTACTATATTTTGCGATTTCTCCTGCTCAGAAAGACTTAGAAAGTTGATAATTGTGGGCAATGTTAGAAATGTCAGGAGAAACAAGAATTATGTAAAAGGATTGATGTAAGTCATTGTTTCCAAGAGAAAGGGAGACTGGACTGTAAAAAAGCGTTGTTTTTGGACTGCAATGAAGAAATGACTATGTTTTGCGATTTCTCCTGCTCAGAAAGACTTAGAAAGTTGATAATTGTGGACAATGTTAGAAATGTCATGAGAAACAAGAATTATGTAAAAGGATTGATGTAAGTCATTGTTTCCAGGAGAAAGGGAGACAGGAGTGTAAAAAAGCGTTGTTTTTGGATGGCAATGAAGAAATGACTATATTTTGCGATTTCTCCTGCTCAGAAAGACTTAGAAAGTTGATAATTGTGGGCAATGTTAGAAATGTCAGGAGAAACAAGAATTATGTAAAAGGATTGATGTAAGTCATTGTTTCCAAGAGAAAGGGAGACTGGAGTGTAAAAAAGCGTTGTTTTTGGACTGCAATAAAGAAATGACTATGTTTTGCGATTTCTCCTGCTCAGAAAAACTTAGAAAGTTGATAATTGTGGACAATGTTAGAAATGTCATGAGAAACAAGAATTATGTAAAAGGATTGATGTAAGTCATTGTTTCCAAGAGAAAGGGAGACTGGAGTGTAAAAAAGCGTTGTTTTTGGACTGCAATGAAGAAATGACTATGTTTTGCGATTTCTCCTGCTCAGAAAGACTTAGAAAGTTGATATTTGTGGGCAATGTTAGAAATGTCATGAGAAACAAGAATTATGTAAAAGGATTGATGTAAGTCATTGTTTCCAGGAGAAGGGGAGACAGGAGTGTAAAAAAGCGTTTTTGGACGGCAATGAAGAAATTACTATATTTTGCGATTTCTCCTGCTCAGAAAGACTTAGAAAGTTGATAATTTTGGGCAATGTTAGAAATGTCATGAGAAACAAGAATTATGTAAAAGTATTGATGTAAGTCATTGTTTCCAGGAGAAAGGGAGACAGGAGTGTAAAAAAGCGTTGTTTTTGGACGGCAATGAAGAAATGACTATATTTTGCGGTTTCTCCTGCTCAGAAAGACTTAGAAAGTTGATAATTGTGGGCAATGTTAGAAATGTCAGGAGAAACAAGAATTATGTAAAAGGATTGATGTAAGTCATTGTTTCCAAGAGAAAGGGAGACTGGAGTGTAAAAAAGCGTTGTTTTTGGACTGCAATGAAGAAATGACTATGTTTTGCGATTTCTCCTGCTCAGAAAGACTTAGAAAGTTGATAATTGTGGACAATGTTAGAAATGTCATGAGAAACAAGAATTATGTAAAAGGATTGATGTAAGTCATTGTTTCCAGGAGAAAGGGAGACAGGAGTGTAAAAAAGCGTTGTTTTTGGACGGCAATGAAGAAATGACTATATTTTGCGATTTCTCCTGCTCAGAAAGACTTGGAAAGTTGATAATTGTGGGCAATGTTAGAAATGTCAGGAGAAACAAGAATTATGTAAAAGGATTGATGTAAGTCATTGTTTCCAAGAGAAAGGGAGACTGGAGTGTAAAAAAGCGTTGTTTTTGGACTGCAATGAAGAAATGACTATGTTTTGCGATTTCTCCTGCTCAGAAAGACTTAGAAAGTTGATAATTGTGGACAATGTTAGAAATGTCATGAGAAACAAGAATTATGTAAAAGGATTGATGTAAGTCATTGTTTCCAAGAGAAAGGGAGACTGGAGTGTAAAAAAGCGTTGTTTTTGGACTGCAATGAAGAAATGACTATGTTTTGCGATTTCTCCTGCTCAGAAAGACTTAGAAAGTTGATATTTGTGGGCAATGTTAGAAATGTCATGAGAAACAAGAATTATGTAAAAGGATTGATGTAAGTCATTGTTTATAGGAGAAGGGGAGACAGGAGTGTAAAAAAGCGTTTTTGGACGGCAATGAAGAAATTACTATATTTTGCGATTTCTCCTGCTCAGAAAGACTTAGAAAGTTGATAGTTGATAATTGTGGGCAATGTTAGAAATGTCATGAGAAACAAGAATTATGTAAAAGTATTGATGTAAGTCATTGTTTCCAGGAGAAAGGGAGACAGGAGTGTAAAAAAGCGTTGTTTTTGGACGGCAATGAAGAAATGACTATATTTTGCGGTTTCTCCTGCTCAGAAAGACTTAGAAAGTTGATAATTGTGGGCAATGTTAGAAATGTCAGGAGAAACAAGAATTATGTAAAAGGATTGATGTAAGTCATTGTTTCCAAGAGAAATGGAGACAGGAGTGTAAAAAAGCGTTGTTTTGGACTGCAATGAAGAAATGACTATGTTCTGCGATTTCTCCTGCTCAAAAAGACTTAGAAAGTTGATAATTGTGGGCAATGTTAGAAATGTCAGGAGAAACAAGAATTATGTAAAAGTTTTGATGTAAGTCATTGTTTCCAAGAGAAAGGGAGACAGGAGTGTAAAAAGTGTTGTTTTTGGACGGCAATGAAGAAATGACTATGTTTTGCGATTTCTCCTGCTCAGAAAGACTTAGAAAGTTGATAATTGTTGGCAATGTTAGAAATGTCATGAGAAACAAGAATTATGTAAAAGGATTGATGTAAGTCATTGTTTCCAGAAGAAAGGGAGACAGGAGTGTAAAAAAGCGTTGTTTTGGACGGCAATGGAGAAATGACTATATTTTGCGGTTCTCCTGCTCAGAAAGACTTAGAAAGTTGATAATTGTGGGCAATGTTAGAAATGTCAGGAGAAACAAGAATTATGTAAAAGGATTGATGTAAGTCATTGTTTCCAAGAGAAATGGAGACAGGAGTGTAAAAAAGCGTTGTTTTTGGACTGCAATGAAGAAATGACTATGTTCTGCGATTTCTCCTGCTCAAAAAGACTTAGAAAGTTGATAATTGTGGGCAATGTTAGAAATGTCAGGAGAAACAAGAATTATGTAAAAGTATTGATGTAAGTCATTGTTTCCAAGAGAAAGGGAGACAGGAGTTGTAAAAAGTGTTGTTTTTGGACGGCAATGAAGAAATGACTATGTTTTGCGATTTCTCCTGCTCAGAAAGACTTAGAAAGTTGATAATTGTTGGCAATGTTAGAAATGTCATGAGAAACAAGAATATGTAAAAGGATTGATGTAAGTCATTGTTTCCAAGAGAAATGGAGACAGGAGTGTAAAAAAGCGTTGTTTTTGGACTGCAATGAAGAAATGACTATGTTCTGCGATTTCTCCTGCTCAAAAAGACTTAGAAAGTTGATAATTGTGGGCAATGTTAGAAATGTCAGGAGAAATAAGAATTATGTAAAAGTATTGATGTAAGTCATTGTTTCCAAGAGAAAGGGAGACAGGAGTGTAAAAAAGCGTTGTTTTGGACGGCAATGAAGAAATGACTATATTTTGCGGTTTCTCCTGCTCAGAAAGACTTAGAAAGTTGATAATTGTGGGCAATGTTAGAAATGTCAGGAGAAACAAGAATTATGTAAAAGGATTGATGTAAGTCATTGTTTCCAAGAGAAATAAAGACAGGAGTGTAAAAAAGCGTTGTTTTTGGACTGCAATGAAGAAATGACTATGTTCTGCGATTTCTCCTGCTCAAAAAGACTTAGGAAGTTGATAATTGGGGGCAATGTTAGAAATGTCAGGAGAAACAAGAATTATGTAAAAGGATTGATGTAAGTCATTGTTTCCAAGAGAAAGGGAGACTGGAGTGTAAAAAAGCATTGTTTTTGGACGGCAATGAATAAATGACTGTTTTGTGATTTCTCTTGCTCAGAAAGACTTAGAAAGTTGATAATTGTGGGCAATGTTAGAAATGTCAGAGAAACAAGAATTATGTAAAAGTATTGATGTAAGTCATTGTTTCCAAGAGAAAGGGAGACAGGAGTGTAAAAAGTGTTGTTTTTGGACGGCAATGAAGAAATGACTATGTTTTTGCGATTTCTCCTGCTCAGCAAGACTTAGAAAGTTGATAATTGTGGGCAATGTTAGAAATGTCATGAGAAACAAGAATTATGTAAAAGGATTGATGTAAGTCATTGTTTCCAGGAGAAAGGGAGAAGAGGAGACAGGAAAATGTAAAAGTGTTGTTTTTGGACGGCAATGAAGAAATGACTATATTTTGCGGTTTCTCCTGCTCAGAAAGACTTAGAAAGTTGATAATTGTGGGCAATGTTAGAAATGTCAGGAGAAACAAGAATTATGTAAAAGGATTGATGTAAGTCATTGTTTCCAAGAGAAAGGGAGACTGGAGTGTAAAAAAGCGTTGTTTTTGGACTGCAATGAAGAAATGACTATGTTTTGCGATTTCTCCTGCTCAGAAAGACTTAGAAAGTTGATAATTGTGGACAATGTTAGAAATGTCATGAGAAACAAGAATTATGTAAAAGGATTGATGTAAGTCATTGTTTCCAAGAGAAAGGGAGACTGGAGTGTAAAAAAGCGTTGTTTTTGGACTGCAATGAAGAAATGACTTGTTCTGCGATTTCTCCTGCTCAAAAGACTTAGAAAGTTGATAATTGTGGGCAATGTTAGAAATGTCAGGAGAAACAAGAATTATGTAAAAGTATTGATGTAAGTCATTGTTTCCAAGAGAAAGGGAGACAGGAGTGTAAAAAAGTGTTGTTTTTGGACGGCAATGAAGAAATGACTATGTTTTGCGATTTCTCCAGCTCAGAAAGACTTAGAAAGTTGATATTTGTGGGGCAATGTTAGAAATGTCAGGAGAAACAAAAATTATGTAAAAGGATTGATGTAAGTCATTGTTTCCAAGAGAAAGGGAGACTGGAGTGTAAAAAAGCATTGTTTTTGGACGGCAATGAATAAATGACTGTTTTGCGATTTCTCTTGCTCAGAAAGACTTAGAAAGTTGATAATTGTGGGCAATGTTAGAAATGTCATGAGAAACAAGAATTATGTAAAAGGATTGATGTAAGTCATTGTTTCCAGAAGAAAGGGAGACAGGAGTGTAAAAAGCGTTGTTTTTGGACGGCAATGGAGAAATGACTATATTTTGCGGTTTCTCCTGCTCAGAAAGACTTAGAAAGTTGATAATTGTGGGCAATGTTAGAAATGTCAGGAGAAACAAGAATTATGTAAAAGGATTGATGTAAGTCATTGTTTCCAGGAGAAAGGAAGACAGGAGTGTAAAAAAGCGTTGTTTTTGGACGGCAATGAAGAAATGACTATATTTTGCGGTTTCTCCTGCTCAGAAAGACTTAGAAAGTTGATAATTGTGGGCAATGTTAGAAATGTCAGGAAAACAAGAATTATGTAAAAGGATTGATGTAAGTCATTGTTTCCAAGAGAAATGGAGACAGGAGTGTAAAAAAGCGTTGTTTTTGGACTGCAATGAAGAAATGACTATGTTCTGCGATTTCTCCTGCTCAAAAAGACTTAGAAAGTTGATAATTGTGGGCAATGTTAGAAATGTCAGGAGAAATAAGAATTATGTAAAAGTATTGATGTAAGTCATTGTTTCCAAGAGAAAGGGAGACAGGAGTGTAAAAAAGCGTTGTTTTTGGACGGCAATGAAGAAATGACTATATTTTGCGGTTTCTCCTGCTCAGAAAGACTTAGAAAGTTGATAATTGTGGGCAATGTTAGAAATGTCAGGAGAAACAAGAATTATGTAAAAGGATTGATGTAAGTCATTGTTTCCAAGAGAAATGGAGACAGGAGTGTAAAAAAGCGTTGTTTTTGGACTGCAATGAAGAAATGACTATGTTCTGCGATTTCTCCTGCTCAAAAAGACTTAGGAAGTTGATAATTGTGGGCAATGTTAGAAATGTCAGGAGAAACAAGAATTATGTAAAAGGATTGATGTAAGTCATTGTTTCCAAGAGAAAGGGAGACTGGAGTGTAAAAAAGCATTGTTTTTGGACGGCAATGAATAAATGACTGTTTTGCGATTTCTCTTGCTCAGAAAGACTTAGAAAGTTGATAATTGTGGGCAATGTTAGAAATGTCAGGAGAAACAAGAATTATGTAAAAGTATTGATGTAAGTCATTGTTTCCAAGAGAAAGGGAGACAGGAGTGTAAAAAAGTGTTGTTTTTGGACGGCAATGAAGAAATGACTATATTTTGCGGTTTCTCCTGCTCAGAAAGACTTAGAAAGTTGATAATTGTGGGCAATGTTAGAAATGTCAGGAGAAACAAGAATTATGTAAAAGGATTGATGTAAGTCATTGTTTCCAAGAGAAAGGGAGACTGGAGTGTAAAAAAGCGTTGTTTTTGGACTGCAATGAAGAAATGACTATGTTTTGCGATTTCTCCTGCTCAGAAAGACTTAGAAAGTTGATAATTGTTAGCAATGTTAGAAATGTCATGAGAAACAAGAATTATGTAAAAGGATTGATGTAAGTCATTGTTTCCAGAGAAAGGGAGACTGGAGTGTAAAAAAGCGTTGTTTTTGGACTGCAATGAAGAAATGACTATATTTTGCGGTTTCTCCTGCTCAGAAAGACTTAGAAAGTTGATAATTGTGGGGCAATGTTAGAAATGTCATGAGAAACAAGAATTATGTAAAAGGATTGATGTAAGTCATTGTTTCCAAGAGAAATGGAGACAGGAGTGTAAAAAAGCGTTGTTTTTGGACTGCAATGAAGAAATGACTATGTTCTGCGATTTCTCCTGCTCAAAAAGACTTGGGAAGTTGATAATTGTGGGCAATGTTAGAAATGTCAGGAGAAACAAGAATTATGTAAAAGGATTGATGTAAGTCATTGTTTCCAAGAGAAAGGGAGACTGGAGTGTAAAAAGCATTGTTTTTGGACGGCAATGAATAAATGACTGTTTTGCGATTTCTCTTGCTCAGAAAGACTTAGAAAGTTGATAATTGTGGGCAATGTTAGAAATGTCAGGAGAAACAAGAATTATGTAAAAGTATTGATGTAAGTCATTGTTTCCAAGAGAAAGGGAGACTGGAGTGTAAAAAAGCATTGTTTTTGGACGGCAATGAATAAATGACTGTTTTGCGATTTCTCTTGCTCAGAAAGACTTAGAAAGTTGATAATTGTGGCAATGTTAGAAATGTCAGGAGAACAAGAATTATGTAAAAGGATTGATGTAAGTCATTGTTTCCAAGAGAAAGGGAGACTGGAGTGTAAAAAAGCGTTGTTTTTGGACTGCAATGAAGAAATGACTATGTTTTGCGATTTCTCCTGCTCAGAAAGACTTAGAAAGTTGATAATTGTGGACAATGTTAGAAATGTCATGAGAAACAAGAATTATGTAAAAGGATTGATGTAAGTCATTGTTTCCAAGAGAAAGTGAGACTGGAGTGTAAAAAAGCGTTGTTTTTGGACTGCAATGAAGAAATGACTATGTTCTGCGATTTCTCCTGCTCAGAAAGACTTAGAAAGTTGATATTTGTGGGCAATGTTAGAAATGTCAGGAGAAACAAGAATTATGTAAAAGGATTGATGTAAGTCATTGTTTCCAAGAGAAAGGGAGACTGGAGTGTAAAAAAGCATTGTTTTTGGACGGCAATGAATAAATGACTGTTTTGCGATTTCTCTTGCTCAGAAAGACTTAGAAAGTTGATAATTGTTGGCAATGTTAGAAATGTCATGAGAAACAAGAATTATGTAAAGGATTGATGTAAGTCATTGTTTCCAGGAGAAGGGGAGACAGGAGTGTAAAAAAGCGTTGTTTTTGGACGGCAATGAAGAAATTACTATATTTTTGCGATTTCTACTGCTCAGAAAGACTTAGAAAGTTGATAATTGTGGGCAATGTTAGAAATGTCATGAGAAACAAGAATTATGTAAAAGGATTGATGTAAGTCATTGTTTCCAAGAGAAAGGGAGACTGGAGTGTAAAAAAGCGTTGTTTTTGGACTGCAATGAAGAAATGACTATGTTTTGCGATTTCTCCTGCTCAGAAAGACTTAGAAAGTTGATATTTGTGGCAATGTTAGAAATGTCATGAGAAACAAGAATTATGTAAAAGGATTGATGTAAGTCATTGTTTCCAGGAGAAAGGGAGACAGGAGTGTAAAAAAGCGTTGTTTTTGGACGGCAATGAAGAAATTACTATATTTTGCGATTTCTCCTGCTCAGAAAGACTTAGAAAGTTGATAATTGTGGGCAATGTTAGAAATGTCAGGAGAAACAAGAATTATGTAAAAGTATTGATGTAAGTCATTGTTTCCAGGAGAAAGGGAGACAGGAGTGTAAAAAAGCGTTGTTTTTGGACGGCAATAAAGAAATGACTATATTTTGCGGTTTCTCCTGCTCAGAAAGACTTAGAAAGTTGATAATTGTGGGCAATGTTAGAAATGTCAGGAGAAACAAGAATTATGTAAAAGGATTGATGTAAGTCATTGTTTCCAAGAGAAAGGGAGACTGGAGTGTAAAAAAGCGTTGTTTTTGGACTGCAATGAAGAAATGACTGTTTTGCGATTTCTCTTTGCTCAGAAAGACTTAGAAAGTTGATAATTGTGGGCAATGTTAGAATGTCAGGAGAAACAAGAATTATGTAAAAGGATTGATGTAAGTCATTGTTTCCAAGAGAAAGGGAGACTGGAGTGTAAAAAAGCGTTGTTTTTGGACTGCAATGAAGAAATGACTATGTTTTGCGATTTCTCCTGCTCAGAAAGACTTAGAAAGTTGATAATTGTGGACAATGTTAGAAATGTCATGAGAAACAAGAATTATGTAAAAGGATTGATGTAAGTCATTGTTTCCAAGAGAAAGGGAGACTGGAGTGTAAAAAAGCGTTTGTTTTTGGACTGCAATGAAGAAATGACTATGTTCTGCGATTTCTCCTGCTCAGAAAGACTTAGAAAGTTGATATTTGTGGGCAATGTTAGAAATGTCAGGAGAAACAAGAATTATGTAAAAGGATTGATGTAAGTCATTGTTTCCAAGAGAAAGGGAGACTGGAGTGTAAAAAAGCATTGTTTTTGGACGGCAATGAATAAATGACTGTTTTGCGATTTCTCTTGCTCAGAAAGACTTAGAAAGTTGATAATTGTTGGCAATGTTAGAAATGTCATGAGAAACAAGAATTATGTAAAAGGATTGATGTAAGTCATTGTTTCCAGGAGAAGGGGAGACAGGAGTGTAAAAAAGCGTTGTTTTTGGACGGCAATGAAGAAATTACTATATTTTGCGATTTCTACTGCTCAGAAAGACTTAGAAAGTTGATAATTGTGGGCAATGTTAGAAATGTCATGAGAAACAAGAATTATGTAAAAGGATTGATGTAAGTCATTGTTTCCAAGAGAAGGAGACTGGAGTGTAAAAAAGCGTTGTTTTTGGACTGCAATGAAGAAATGACTATGTTTTGCGATTTCTCCTGCTCAGAAAGACTTAGAAAGTTGATATTTGTGGGCAATGTTAGAAATGTCATGAGAAACAAGAATTATGTAAAAGGATTGATGTAAGTCATTGTTTCCAGGAGAAGGGAGACAGGAGTTTAAAAAAAGCGTTGTTTTTGGACGGCAATGAAGAAATTACTATATTTGCGATTTCTCCTGCTCAGAAAGACTTAGAAAGTTGATAATTGTGGGCAATGTTAGAAATGTCAGGAGAAACAAGAATTATGTAAAAGTATTGATGTAAGTCATTGTTTCCAGGAGAAAGGGAGACAGGAGTGTAAAAAGCGTTGTTTTTGGACGGCAATAAAGAAATGACTATATTTTGCGGTTTCTCCTGCTCAGAAAGACTTAGAAAGTTGATAATTGTGGGCAATGTTAGAAATGTCAGGAGAAACAAGAATTATGTAAAAGGATTGATGTAAGTCATTGTTTCCAAGAGAAAGGGATAGTGTAAAAAAGCGTTGTTTTTGGACTGCAATGAAGAAATGACTATGTTTTGCGATTTCTCCTGCTCAGAAAGACTTAGAAAGTTGATAATTGTGGACAATGTTAGAAATGTCATGAGAAACAAGAATTATGTAAAAGGATTGATGTAAGTCATTGTTTCCAGGAGAAAGGGAGACAGGAGTGTAAAAAAGCGTTGTTTTTGGACGGCAATGAAGAAATGACTATATTTTGCGATTTCTCTTGCTCAGAAAGACTTAGAAAGTTGATAATTGTGGGCAATGTTAGAAATGTCAGGAGAAACAAGAATTATGTAAAAGGATTGATGTAAGTCATTGTTTCCAAGAGAAAGGGAGACTGGAGTGTAAAAAAGCGTTGTTTTTGGACTGCAATGAAGAAATGACTATGTTTTGCGATTTCTCCTGCTCAGAAAGACTTAGAAAGTTGATAATTGTGGACAATGTTAGAAATGTCATGAGAAACAAGAATTATGTAAAAGGATTGATGTAAGTCATTGTATCCAGGAGAAAGGGAGACAGGAGTGTAAAAAAGCGTTGTTTTTGGATGGCAATGAAGAAATGACTATATTTTGCGATTTCTCCTGCTCAGAAAGACTTAGAAAGTTGATAATTGTGGGCAATGTTAGAAATGTCAGGAGAAACAAGAATTATGTAAAAGGATTGATGTAAGTCATTGTTTCCAAGAGAAAGGGAGACTGGAGTGTAAAAAAGCGTTGTTTTTGGACTGCAATGAAGAAATGACTATGTTTTGCGATTTCTCCTGCTCAGAAAGACTTAGAAAGTTGATAATTGTGGACAATGTTAGAAATGTCATGAGAAACAAGAATTATGTAAAAGGATTGATGTAAGTCATTGTTTCCAAGAGAAAGGGAGACTGGAGTGTAAAAAAGCGTTGTTTTTGGACTGCAATGAAGAAATGACTATGTTTTGCGATTTCTCCTGCTCAGAAAGACTTAGAAAGTTGATATTTGTGGGCAATGTTAGAAATGTCATGAGAAACAAGAATTATGTAAAAGGATTGATGTAAGTCATTGTTTCCAGGAGAAGGGGAGACAGGAGTGTAAAAAAGCGTTTTTGGACGGCAATGAAGAAATTACTATATTTTGCGATTTCTCCTGCTCAGAAAAGACTTAGAAAGTTGATAATTGTGGGCAATGTTAAAAATGTCATGAGAAACAAGAATTATGTAAAAGTATTGATGTAAGTCATTGTTTCCAGGAGAAAGGGAGACAGGAGTGTAAAAAAGCGTTGTTTTTGGACGGCAATGAAGAAATGACTATATTTTGCGGTTTCTCCTGCTCAGAAAGACTTAGAAAGTTGATAATTGTGGGCAATGTTAGAAATGTCAGGAGAAACAAGAATTATGTAAAAGGATTGATGTAAGTCATTGTTTCCAAGAGAAAGGGAGACTGGAGTGTAAAAAAGCGTTGTTTTTGGACTGCAATGAAGAAATGACTATGTTTTGCGATTTCTCCTGCTCAGAAAGACTTAGAAAGTTGATAATTGTGGACAATGTTAGAAATGTCATGAGAAACAAGAATTATGTAAAAGGATTGATGTAAGTCATTGTTTCCAGGAGAAAGGGAGACAGGAGTGTAAAAAAGCATTGTTTTTGGACGGCAATGAAGAAATGACTATATTTTGCGATTTCTCCTGCTCAGAAAGACTTAGAAAGTTGATAATTGTGGGCAATGTTAGAAATGTCAGGAGAAACAAGAATTATGTAAAAGGATTGATGTAAGTCATTGTTTCCAAGAGAAAGGGAGACTGGAGTGTAAAAAAGCGTTGTTTTTGGACTGCAATGAAGAAATGACTATGTTTTGCGATTTCTCCTGCTCAGAAAGACTTAGAAAGTTGATAATTGTGGACAATGTTAGAAATGTCATGAGAAACAAGAATTATGTAAAAGGATTGATGTAAGTCATTGTTTCCAAGAGAAAGGGAGACTGGAGTGTAAAAAAGCGTTGTTTTTGGACTGCAATGAAGAAATGACTATGTTTTGCGATTTCTCCTGCTCAGAAAGACTTAGAAAGTTGATATTTGTGGGCAATGTTAGAAATGTCATGAGAAACAAGAATTATGTAAAAGGATTGATGTAAGTCATTGTTTATAGGAGAAGGGGAGACAGGAGTGTAAAAAAGCGTTTTGGACGGCAATGAAGAAATTACTATATTTTGCGATTTCTCCTGCTCAGAAAGACTTAGAAAGTTGATAATTGTGGGCAATGTTAGAAATGTCATGAGAAACAAGAATTATGTAAAAGTATTGATGTAAGTCATTGTTTCCAGGAGAAAGGGAGACAGGAGTGTAAAAAAGCGTTGTTTTTGGACGGCAATGAAGAAATGACTATATTTTGCGGTTTCTCCTGCTCAGAAAGACTTAGAAAGTTGATAATTGTGGGCAATGTTAGAAATGTCAGGAGAAACAAGAATTATGTAAAAGGATTGATGTAAGTCATTGTTTCCAAGAGAAATGGAGACAGGAGTGTAAAAAAGCGTTGTTTTTGGACTGCAATGAAGAAATGACTATGTTCTGCGATTTCTCCTGCTCAAAAAGACTTAGAAAGTTGATAATTGTGGGCAATGTTAGAAATGTCAGGAGAAACAAGAATTATGTAAAAGTATTGATGTAAGTCATTGTTTCCAAGAGAAAGGGAGACAGGAGTGTAAAAAAGTGTTGTTTTTGGACGGCAATGAAGAAATGACTATGTTTTGCGATTTCTCCTGCTCAGAAAGACTTAGAAAGTTGATAATTGTTGGCAATGTTAGAAATGTCATGAGAAACAAGAATTATGTAAAAGGATTGATGTAAGTCATTGTTTCCAGAAGAAAGGGAGACAGGAGTGTAAAAAAGCGTTGTTTTTGGACGGCAATGGAGAAATGACTATATTTTTGCGGTTTCTCCTGCTCAGAAAGACTTAGAAAGTTGATAATTGTGGGCAATGTTAGAAATGTCAGGAGAAACAAGAATTATGTAAAAGGATTGATGTAAGTCATTGTTTCCAAGAGAAATGGAGACAGGAGTGTAAAAAAGCGTTGTTTTTGGACTGCAATGAAGAAATGACTATGTTCTGCGATTTCTCCTGCTCAAAAAGACTTAGAAAGTTGATAATTGTGGGCAATGTTAGAAATGTCAGGAGAAACAAGAATTATGTAAAAGTATTGATGTAAGTCATTGTTTCCAAGAGAAAGGGAGACAGGAGTGTAAAAAAGTGTTGTTTTTGGACGGCAATGAAGAAATGACTATGTTTTGCGATTTCTCCTGCTCAGAAAGACTTAGAAAGTTGATAATTGTTGGCAATGTTAGAAATGTCATGAGAAACAAGAATTATGTAAAAGGATTGATGTAAGTCATTGTTTCCAAGAGAAATGGAGACAGGAGTGTAAAAAAGCGTTGTTTTTGGACTGCAATGAAGAAATGACTATGTTCTGCGATTTCTCCTGCTCAAAAAGACTTAGAAAGTTGATAATTGTGGGCAATGTTAGAAATGTCAGGAGAAATAAGAATTATGTAAAAGTATTGATGTAAGTCATTGTTTCCAAGAGAAAGGGAGACAGGAGTGTAAAAAAGCGTTGTTTTTGGACGGCAATGAAGAAATGACTATATTTTGCGGTTTCTCCTGCTCAGAAAGACTTAGAAAGTTGATAATTGTGGGCAATGTTAGAAATGTCAGGAGAAACAAGAATTATGTAAAAGGATTGATGTAAGTCATTGTTTCCAAGAGAAATGGAGACAGGAGTGTAAAAAAGCGTTGTTTTTGGACTGCAATGAAGAAATGACTATGTTCTGCGATTTCTCCTGCTCAAAAAGACTTAGGAAGTTGATAATTGTGGGCAATGTTAGAAATGTCAGGAGAAACAAGAATTATGTAAAAGGATTGATGTAAGTCATTGTTTCCAAGAGAAAGGGAGACTGGAGTGTAAAAAAGCATTGTTTTTGGACGGCAATGAATAAATGACTGTTTTGTGATTTCTCTTGCTCAGAAAGACTTAGAAAGTTGATAATTGTGGGCAATGTTAGAAATGTCAGGAGAAACAAGAATTATGTAAAAGTATTGATGTAAGTCATTGTTTCCAAGAGAAAGGGAGACAGGAGTGTAAAAAAGTGTTGTTTTTGGACGGCAATGAAGAAATGACTATGTTTTGCGATTTCTCCTGCTCAGAAAGACTTAGAAAGTTGATAATTGTGGGCAATGTTAGAAATGTCATGAGAAACAAGAATTATGTAAAAGGATTGATGTAAGTCATTGTTTCCAGGAGAAAGGGAGACAGGAGTGTAAAAAAGTGTTGTTTTTGGACGGCAATGAAGAAATGACTATATTTTGCGGTTTCTCCTGCTCAGAAAGACTTAGAAAGTTGATAATTGTGGGCAATGTTAGAAATGTCAGGAGAAACAAGAATTATGTAAAAGGATTGATGTAAGTCATTGTTTCCAAGAGAAAGGGAGACTGGAGTGTAAAAAAGCGTTGTTTTTGGACTGCAATGAAGAAATGACTATGTTTTGCGATTTCTCCTGCTCAGAAAGACTTAGAAAGTTGATAATTGTGGACAATGTTAGAAATGTCATGAGAAACAAGAATTATGTAAAAGGATTGATGTAAGTCATTGTTTTCAAGAGAAAGGGAGACTGGAGTGTAAAAAAGCGTTGTTTTTGGACTGCAATGAAGAAATGACTATGTTCTGCGATTTCTCCTGCTCAAAAAGACTTAGAAAGTTGATAATTGTGGGCAATGTTAGAAATGTCAGGAGAAACAAGAATTATGTAAAAGTATTGATGTAAGTCATTGTTTCCAAGAGAAAGGAGACAGGAGTGTAAAAAAGTGTTGTTTTTGGACGGCAATGAAGAAATGACTATGTTTTGCGATTTCTCCTGCTCAGAAAGACTTAGAAAGTTGATATTTGTGGGCAATGTTAGAAATGTCAGGAGAAACAAAAATTATGTAAAAGGATTGATGTAAGTCATTGTTTCCAAGAGAAAGGGAGACTGGAGTGTAAAAAAGCATTGTTTTTGGACGGCAATGAATAAATGACTGTTTTGCGATTTCTCTTGCTCAGAAAGACTTAGAAAGTTGATAATTGTGGGCAATGTTAGAAATGTCATGAGAAACAAGAATTATGTAAAAGGATTGATGTAAGTCATTGTTTCCAGAAGAAAGGGAGACAGGAGTGTAAAAAAGCGTTGTTTTTGGACGGCAATGGAGAAATGACTATATTTTGCCGTTTCTCCTGCTCAGAAAGACTTAGAAAGTTGATAATTGTGGGCAATGTTAGAAATGTCAGGAGAAACAAGAATTATGTAAAAGGATTGATGTAAGTCATTGTTTCCAGGAGAAAGGAAGACAGGAGTGTAAAAAAGCGTTGTTTTTGGACGGCAATGAAGAAATGACTATATTTTGCGGTTTCTCCTGCTCAGAAAGACTTAGAAAGTTGATAATTGTGGGCAATGTTAGAAATGTCAGGAGAAACAAGAATTATGTAAAAGGAATGATGTAAGTCATTGTTTCCAAGAGAAATGGAGACAGGAGTGTAAAAAAGCGTTGTTTTTGGACTGCAATGAAGAAATGACTATGTTCTGCGATTTCTCCTGCTCAAAAAGACTTAGAAAGTTGATAATTGTGGGCAATGTTAGAAATGTCAGGAGAAATAAGAATTATGTAAAAGTATTGATGTAAGTCATTGTTTCCAAGAGAAAGGGAGACAGGAGTGTAAAAAAGCGTTGTTTTTGGACGGCAATGAAGAAATGACTATATTTTGCGGTTTCTCCTGCTCAGAAAGACTTAGAAAGTTGATAATTGTGGGCAATGTTAGAAATGTCAGGAGAAACAAGAATTATGTAAAAGGATTGATGTAAGTCATTGTTTCCAAGAGAAATGGAGACAGGAGTGTAAAAAAGCGTTGTTTTTGGACTGCAATGAAGAAATGACTATGTTCTGCGATTTCTCCTGCTCAAAAAGACTTAGGAAGTTGATAATTGTGGGCAATGTTAGAAATGTCAGGAGAAACAAGAATTATGTAAAAGGATTGATGTAAGTCATTGTTTCCAAGAGAAAGGGAGACTGGAGTGTAAAAAAGCATTGTTTTTGGACGGCAATGAATAAATGACTGTTTTGCGATTTCTCTTGCTCAGAAAGACTTAGAAAGTTGATAATTGTGGGCAATGTTAGAAATGTCAGGAGAAACAAGAATTATGTAAAAGTATTGATGTAAGTCATTGTTTCCAAGAGAAAGGGAGACAGGAGTGTAAAAAAGTGTTGTTTTTGGACGGCAATGAAGAAATGACTATGTTTTGCGATTTCTCCTGCTCAGAAAGACTTAGAAAGTTGATAATTGTGGGCAATGTTAGAAATGTCATGAGAAACAAGAATTATGTAAAAGGATTGATGTAAGTCATTGTTTCCAGGAGAAAGGGAGACAGGAGTGTAAAAAAGTGTTGTTTTTGGACGGCAATGAAGAAATGACTATATTTTGCGGTTTCTCCTGCTCAGAAAGACTTAGAAAGTTGATAATTGTGGGCAATGTTAGAAATGTCAGGAGAAACAAGAATTATGTAAAAGGATTGATGTAAGTCATTGTTTCCAAGAGAAAGGGAGACTGGAGTGTAAAAAAGCATTGTTTTTGGACGGCAATGAATAAATGACTGTTTTGTGATTTCTCTTGCTCAGAAAGACTTAGAAAGTTGATAATTGTGGGCAATGTTAGAAATGTCAGGAGAAACAAGAATTATGTAAAAGTATTGATGTAAGTCATTGTTTCCAAGAGAAAGGGAGACAGGAGTGTAAAAAAGTGTTGTTTTTGGACGGCAATGAAGAAATGACTATGTTTTGCGATTTCTCCTGCTCAGAAAGACTTAGAAAGTTGATAATTGTGGGCAATGTTAGAAATGTCATGAGAAACAAGAATTATGTAAAAGGATTGATGTAAGTCATTGTTTCCAGGAGAAAGGGAGACAGGAGTGTAAAAAAGTGTTGTTTTTGGACGGCAATGAAGAAATGACTATATTTTGCGGTTTCTCCTGCTCAGAAAGACTTAGAAAGTTGATAATTGTGGGCAATGTTAGAAATGTCAGGAGAAACAAGAATTATGTAAAAGGATTGATGTAAGTCATTGTTTCCAAGAGAAAGGGAGACTGGAGTGTAAAAAAGCGTTGTTTTTGGACTGCAATGAAGAAATGACTATGTTTTGCGATTTCTCCTGCTCAGAAAGACTTAGAAAGTTGATAATTGTGGACAATGTTAGAAATGTCATGAGAAACAAGAATTATGTAAAAGGATTGATGTAAGTCATTGTTTCCAAGAGAAAGGGAGACTGGAGTGTAAAAAAGCGTTGTTTTTGGACTGCAATGAAGAAATGACTATGTTCTGCGATTTCTCCTGCTCAAAAAGACTTAGAAAGTTGATAATTGTGGGCAATGTTAGAAATGTCAGGAGAAACAAGAATTATGTAAAAGTATTGATGTAAGTCATTGTTTCCAAGAGAAAGGGAGACAGGAGTGTAAAAAAGTGTTGTTTTTGGACGGCAATGAAGAAATGACTATGTTTTGCGATTTCTCCTGCTCAGAAAGACTTAGAAAGTTGATATTTGTGGGCAATGTTAGAAATGTCAGGAGAAACAAAAATTATGTAAAAGGATTGATGTAAGTCATTGTTTCCAAGAGAAAGGGAGACTGGAGTGTAAAAAAGCATTGTTTTTGGACGGCAATGAATAAATGACTGTTTTGCGATTTCTCTTGCTCAGAAAGACTTAGAAAGTTGATAATTGTGGGCAATGTTAGAAATGTCATGAGAAACAAGAATTATGTAAAAGGATTGATGTAAGTCATTGTTTCCAGAAGAAAGGGAGACAGGAGTGTAAAAAAGCGTTGTTTTTGGACGGCAATGGAGAAATGACTATATTTTGCGGTTTCTCCTGCTCAGAAAGACTTAGAAAGTTGATAATTGTGGGCAATGTTAGAAATGTCAGGAGAAACAAGAATTATGTAAAAGGATTGATGTAAGTCATTGTTTCCAGGAGAAAGGAAGACAGGAGTGTAAAAAAGCGTTGTTTTTGGACGGCAATGAAGAAATGACTATATTTTGCGGTTTCTCCTGCTCAGAAAGACTTAGAAAGTTGATAATTGTGGGCAATGTTAGAAATGTCAGGAGAAACAAGAATTATGTAAAAGGATTGATGTAAGTCATTGTTTCCAAGAGAAATGGAGACAGGAGTGTAAAAAAGCGTTGTTTTTGGACTGCAATGAAGAAATGACTATGTTCTGCGATTTCTCCTGCTCAAAAAGACTTAGAAAAGTTGATAATTGTGGGCAATGTTAGAAATGTCAGGAGAAATAAGAATTATGTAAAAGTATTGATGTAAGTCATTGTTTCCAAGAGAAAGGGAGACAGGAGTGTAAAAAAGCGTTGTTTTTGGACGGCAATGAAGAAATGACTATATTTTGCGGTTTCTCCTGCTCAGAAGACTTAGAAAGTTGATAATTGTGGGCAATGTTAGAAATGTCAGGAGAAACAAGAATTATGTAAAAGGATTGATGTAAGTCATTGTTTCCAAGAGAAATGGAGACAGGAGTGTAAAAAGCGTTGTTTTTGGGACTGCAATGAGAAATGACTATGTTCTGCGATTTCTCCTGCTCAAAAAGACTTAGGAAGTTGATAATTGTGGGCAATGTTAGAAATGTCATGAGAAACAAGAATTATGTAAAAGGATTGATGTAAGTCATTGTTTCCAGGAGAAAGGGAGACAGGAGTGTAAAAAAGTGTTGTTTTTTGGACGGCAATGAAGAAATGACTATATTTTGCGGTTTCTCCTGCTCAGAAAGACTTAGAAAGTTGATAATTGTGGGCAATGTTAGAAATGTCAGGAGAAACAAGAATTATGTAAAAGGATTGATGTAAGTCATTGTTTCCAAGAGAAAGGGAGACTGGAGTGTAAAAAAGCGTTGTTTTTGGACTGCAATGAAGAAAGGACTATGTTTTGCGATTTCTCCTGCTCAGAAAGACTTAGAAAGTTGATAATTGTGGACAATGTTAGAAATGTCATGAGAAACAAGAATTATGTAAAAGGATTGATGTAAGTCATTGTTTCCAAGAGAAAGGGAGACTGGAGTGTAAAAAAGCGTTGTTTTTGGACTGCAATGAAGAAATGACTATGTTCTGCGATTTCTCCTGCTCAAAAAGACTTAGAAAGTTGATAATTGTGGGCAATGTTAGAAATGTCAGGAGAAACAAGAATTATGTAAAAGTATTGATGTAAGTCATTGTTTCCAAGAGAAAGGAGACAGGAGTGTAAAAAAGTGTTGTTTTTGGACGGCAATGAAGAAATGACTATGTTTTGCGATTTCTCCTGCTCAGAAAGACTTAGAAAGTTGATATTTGTGGGCAATGTTAGAAATGTCAGGAGAAACAAAAATTATGTAAAAGGATTGATGTAAGTCATTGTTTCCAAGAGAAAGGGAGACTGGAGTGTAAAAAAGCATTGTTTTTGGACGGCAATGAATAAATGACTGTTTTGCGATTTCTCTTGCTCAGAAAGACTTAGAAAGTTGATAATTGTGGGCAATGTTAGAAATGTCCATGAGAAACAAGAATTATGTAAAAGGATTGATGTAAGTCATTGTTTCCAGAAGAAAGGGAGACAGGAGTGTAAAAAAGCGTTGTTTTTGGACGGCAATGGAGAAATGACTATATTTTGCGGTTTCCTCCTGCTCAGAAAGACTTAGAAAGTTGATAATTGTGGGCAATGTTAGAAATGTCAGGAGAAACAAGAATTATGTAAAAGGATTGATGTAAGTCATTGTTTCCAGGAGAAAGGAAGACAGGAGTGTAAAAAAGCGTTGTTTTTGGACGGCAATGAAGAAATGACTATATTTTGCGGTTTCTCCTGCTCAGAAAGACTTAGAAAGTTGATAATTGTGGGCAATGTTAGAAATGTCAGGAGAAACAAGAATTATGTAAAAGGATTGATGTAAGTCATTGTTTCCAAGAGAAATGGAGACAGGAGTGTAAAAAAGCGTTGTTTTTGGACTGCAATGAAGAAATGACTATGTTCTGCGATTTCTCCTGCTCAAAAAGACTTAGAAAGTTGATAATTGTGGGCAATGTTAGAAATGTCAGGAGAAATAAGAATTATGTAAAAGTATTGATGTAAGTCATTGTTTCCAAGAGAAAGGGAGACAGGAGTGTAAAAAAGCGTTGTTTTTGGACGGCAATGAAGAAATGACTATATTTTGCGGTTTCTCCTGCTCAGAAAGACTTAGAAAGTTGATAATTGTGGGCAATGTTAGAAATGTCAGGAGAAACAAGAATTATGTAAAAGGATTGATGTAAGTCATTGTTTCCAAGAGAAATGGAGACAGGAGTGTAAAAAAGCGTTTGTTTTTGGACTGCAATGAAGAAATGACTATGTTCTGCGATTTCTCCTGCTCAAAAAGACTTAGGAAGTTGATAATTGTGGGCAATGTTAGAAATGTTGGAGAAACAAGAATTATGTAAAAGGATTGATGTAAGTCATTGTTTCCAAGAGAAAGGGAGACTGGAGTGTAAAAAAGCATTGTTTTTGGACGGCAATGAATAAATGACTGTTTTGCGATTTCTCTTGCTCAGAAAGACTTAGAAAGTTGATAATTGTGGGCAATGTTAGAAATGTCAGGAGAAACAAGAATTATGTAAAAGTATTGATGTAAGTCATTGTTTCCAAGAGAAAGGGAGACAGGAGTGTAAAAAAGTGTTGTTTTTGGACGGCAATGAAGAAATGACTATGTTTTGCGATTTCTCCTGCTCAGAAAGACTTAGAAAGTTGATAATTGTGGGCAATGTTAGAAATGTCATGAGAAACAAGAATTATGTAAAAGGATTGATGTAAGTCATTGTTTCCAGAAGAAAGGGAGACAGGAGTGTAAAAAAGCGTTGTTTTTGGACGGCAATGGAGAAATGACTATATTTTGCGGTTTCTCCTGCTCAGAAAGACTTAGAAAGTTGATAATTGTGGGCAATGTTAGAAATGTCAGGACAAACAAGAATTATGCAAAAGGATTGATGTAAGTCATTGTTTCCAAGAGAAATGGAGACAGGAGTGTAAAAAAGCGTTGTTTTTGGACTGCAATGAAGAAATGACTATGTTCTGCGATTTCTCCTGCTCAAAAAGACCTTAGAAAGTTGATAATTGTGGGCAATGTTAGAAATGTCAGGAGAAACAAGAATTATGTAAAAGTATTGATGTAAGTCATTGTTTCCAAGAGAAAGGGAGACAGGAGTGTAAAAAAGTGTTGTTTTTGGACGGCAATGAAGAAATGACTATGTTTTGCGATTTCTCCTGCTCAGAAAGACTTAGAAAGTTGATAATTGTTAGCAATGTTAGAAATGTTCATGAGAAACAAGAATTATGTAAAAGGATTGATGTAAGTCATTGTTTCCAAGAGAAAGGGAGACTGGAGTGTAAAAAAAGCGTTGTTTTTGGACGGCAATGAAGAAATGACTATATTTTGCGGTTTCTCCTGCTCAGAAAGACTTAGAAAGTTGATAATTGTGGGCAATGTTAGAAATGTCATGAGAAACAAGAATTATGTAAAAGGATTGATGTAAGTCATTGTTTCCAAGAGAAATGGAGACAGGAGTGTAAAAAAGCGTTGTTTTTGGACTGCAATGAAGAAATGACTATGTTCTGCGATTTCTCCTGCTCAAAAAGACTTAGGAAGTTGATAATTGTGGGCAATGTTAGAAATGTCAGGAGAAAACAAGAATTATGTAAAAGGATTGATGTAAGTCATTGTTTCCAAGAGAAAGGGAGACTGGAGTGTAAAAAAGCATTGTTTTTGGACGGCAATGAATAAATGACTGTTTTGCGATTTCTCTTGCTCAGAAAGACTTAGAAAGTTGATAATTGTGGGCAATGTTAGAAATGTCAGGAGAAACAAGAATTATGTAAAAGTATTGATGTAAGTCATTGTTTCCAAGAGAAAGGGAGACTGGAGTGTAAAAAAAGCATTGTTTTTGGACGGCAATGAATAAATGACTGTTTTGCGATTTCTCTTGCATCAGAAAGACTTAGAAAGTTGAATAATTGTGGGCAATGTTAGAAATGTCAGGAGAAACAAGAATTATGTAAAAGGATTGATGTAAGTCATTGTTTCCAAGAGAAAGGGAGACTGGAGTGTAAAAAAGCGTTGTTTTTGGACTGCAATGAAGAAATGACTATGTTTTGCGATTTCTCCTGCTCAGAAAGACTTAGAAAGTTGATAATTGTGGACAATGTTAGAAATGTCATGAGAAACAAGAATTATGTAAAAGGATTGATGTAAGTCATTGTTTCCAAGAGAAAGGGAGACTGGAGTGTAAAAAAGCGTTGTTTTTGGACTGCAATGAAGAAATGACTATGTTCTGCGATTTCTCCTGCTCAGAAAGACTTAGAAAGTTGATATTTGTGGGCAATGTTAGAAATGTCAGGAGAAACAAGAATTATGTAAAAGGATTGATGTAAGTCATTGTTTCCAAGAGAAGGAGACTGGAGTGTAAAAAAGCATTGTTTTTGGACGGCAATGAATAAATGACTGTTTTGCGATTTCTCTTGCTCAGAAAGACTTAGAAAGTTGATAATTGTTGGCAATGTTAGAAATGTCATGAGAAACAAGAATTATGTAAAAGGATTGATGTAAGTCATTGTTTCCAGGAGAAGGGGAGACAGGAGTGTAAAAAAGCGTTGTTTTTGGACGGCAATGAAGAAATTACTATATTTTGCGGTTTCTCCTGCTCAGAAAGACTTAGAAAGTTGATAATTGTGGGCAATGTTAGAAATGTCAGGAGAAACAAGAATTATGTAAAAGGATTGATGTAAGTCATTGTTTCCAAGAGAAAGGGAGACTGGAGTGTAAAAAAGCGTTGTTTTTGGACTGCAATGAAGAAATGACTATGTTTTGCGGTTTCTCCTGCTCAAAAAGACTTAGAAAGTTGATAATTGTGGGCAATGTTAGAAATGTCATGAGAAACAAGAATTATGTAAAAGGATTGATGTAAGTCATTGTTTCCAAGAGAAAGGGAGACTGGAGTGTAAAAAAGCGTTGTTTTTGGACTGCAATGAAGAAATGACTATGTTTTGCGATTTCTCCTGCTCAGAAAGACTTAGAAAGTTGATATTTGTGGGCAATGTTAGAAATGTCATGAGAAACAAGAATTATGTAAAAGGATTGATGTAAGTCATTGTTTCCAGGAGAAGGGGAGACAGGAGTGTAAAAAAGCGTTGTTTTTGGACGGCAATGAAGAAATTACTATATTTTGCGATTTCTCCTGCTCAGAAAGACTTAGAAAGTTGATAATTGTGGGCAATGTTAGAAATGTCAGGAGAAACAAGAATTATGTAAAAGTATTGATGTAAGTCATTGTTTCCAGGAGAAAGGGAGACAGGAGTGTAAAAAAGCGTTGTTTTTGGACGGCAATAAAGAAATGACTATATTTTGCGGTTTCTCCTGCTCAGAAAGACTTAGAAAGTTGATAATTGTGGGCAATGTTAGAAATGTCAGGAGAAACAAGAATTATGTACAAGGATTGATGTAAGTCATTGTTTCCAAGAGAAAGGGAGACTGGAGTGTAAAAAAGCGTTGTTTTTGGACTGCAATGAAGAAATGACTATGTTTTGCGATTTCTCCTGCTCAGAAAGACTTAGAAAGTTGATAATTGTGGACAATGTTAGAAATGTCATGAGAAACAAGAATTATGTAAAAGGATTGATGTAAGTCATTGTTTCCAGGAGAAAGGGAGACAGGAGTGTAAAAAAGCGTTGTTTTTGGACGGCAATGAAGAAATGACTATATTTTGCGATTTCTCCTGCTCAGAAAGACTTAGAAAGTTGATAATTGTGGGCAATGTTAGAAATGTCAGGAGAAACAAGAATTATGTAAAAGGATTGATGTAAGTCATTGTTTCCAAGAGAAAGGGAGACTGGAGTGTAAAAAAGCGTTGTTTTTGGACTGCAATGAAGAAATGACTATGTTTTGCGATTTCTCCTGCTCAGAAAGACTTAGAAAGTTGATAATTGTGGACAATGTTAGAAATGTCATGAGAAACAAGAATTATGTAAAAGGATTGATGTAAGTCATTGTTTCCAAGAGAAAGGGAGACTGGAGTGTAAAAAAGCGTTGTTTTTGGACTGCAATGAAGAAATGACTATGTTTTGCGATTTCTCCTGCTCAGAAAGACTTAGAAAGTTGATATTTGTGGGCAATGTTAGAAATGTCATGAGAAACAAGAATTATGTAAAAGGATTGATGTAAGTCATTGTTTATAGGAGAAGGGGAGACAGGAGTGTAAAAAAGCGTTTTTGGACTGCAATGAAGAAATGACTATGTTTTGCGATTTCTCCTGCTCAGAAAGACTTAGAAAGTTGATAATTGTGGACAATGTTAGAAATGTCATGAGAAACAAGAATTATGTAAAAGGATTGATGTAAGTCATTGTTTCCAAGAGAAAGGGAGACTGGAGTGTAAAAAAGCGTTGTTTTTGGACTGCAATGAAGAAATGACTATGTTTTGCGATTTCTCCTGCTCAGAAAGACTTAGAAAGTTGATATTTGTGGGCAATGTTAGAAATGTCATGAGAAACAAGAATTATGTAAAAGGATTGATGTAAGTCATTGTTTATAGGAGAAGGGGAGACAGGAGTGTAAAAAAGCGTTTTTGGACGGCAATGAAGAAATTACTATATTTTGCGATTTCTCCTGCTCAGAAAGACTTAGAAAGTTGATAATTGTGGACAATGTTAGAAATGTCATGAGAAACAAGAATTATGTAAAAGGATTGATGTAAGTCATTGTTTCCAAGAGAAAGGGAGACTGGAGTGTAAAAAAGCATTGTTTTTGGACGGCAATGAATAAATGACTGTTTTGCGATTTCTCTTGCTCAGAAAGACTTAGAAAGTTGATAATTGTGGGCAATGTTAGAAATGTCATGAGAAACAAGAATTATGTAAAAGGATTGATGTAAGTCATTGTTTCCAGAAGAAAGGGAGACAGGAGTGTAAAAAAGCGTTGTTTTTGGACGGCAATGAAGAAATTACTATATTTTGCGATTTCTCCTGCTCAGAAAGACTTAGAAAGTTGATAATTGTGGACAATGTTAGAAATGTCATGAGAAACAAGAATTATGTAAAAGGATTGATGTAAGTCATTGTTTCCAAGAGAAAGGGAGACTGGAGTGTAAAAAAGCATTGTTTTTGGACGGCAATGAATAAATGACTGTTTTGCGATTTCTCTTGCTCAGAAAGACTTAGAAAGTTGATAATTGTGGGCAATGTTAGAAATGTCATGAGAAACAAGAATTATGTAAAAGGATTGATGTAAGTCATTGTTTCCAGAAGAAAGGGAGACAGGAGTGTAAAAAAGCGTTGTTTTTGGACGGCAATGGAGAAATGACTATATTTTGCGGTTTCTCCTGCTCAGAAAGACTTAGAAAGTTGATAATTGTGGGCAATGTTAGAAATGTCAGGAGAAACAAGAATTATGTAAAAAGATTGATGTAAGTCATTGTTTCCAAGAGAAATGGAGACAGGAGTGTAAAAAAGCGTTGTTTTTGGACTGCAATGAAGAAATGACTATGTTCTGCGATTTCTCCTGCTCAAAAAGACTTAGAAAGTTGATAATTGTGGGCAATGTTAGAAATGTCAGGAGAAACAAGAATTATGTAAAAGTATTGATGTAAGTCATTGTTTCCAAGAGAAAGGGAGACAGGAGTGTAAAAAAGTGTTGTTTTTGGACGGCAATGAAGAAATGACTATGTTTTGCGATTTCTCCTGCTCAGAAAGACTTAGAAAGTTGATAATTGTTGGCAATGTTAGAAATGTCATGAGAAACAAGAATTATGTAAAAGGATTGATGTAAGTCATTGTTTCCAGGAGAAAGGGAGACAGGAGTGTAAAAAAGCGTTGTTTTGGACGGCAATGAAGAAATTACTATATTTTGCGGTTTCTCTGCTCAGAAAGACTCAGAAAGTTGATAATTGTGGGCAATGTTAGAAATGTCAGGAGAAACAAGAATTATGTAAAGGATTGATGTAAGTCATTGTTTCCAAGAGAAATGGAGACAGGAGTTTAAAAAGCGTTGTTTTTGGACTGCAATGAAGAAATGACTATGTTCTGCGATTTCTCCTGCTCAAAAAGACTTAGAAAGTTGATAATTGTGGGCAATGTTAGAAATGTCAGGAGAAACAAGAATTATGAAAAGTATTGATGTAAGTCATTGTTTCCAAGAGAAAGGGAGACAGGAGTGTAAAAAAGCGTTGTTTTTGGACGGCAATGAAGAAATGACTATATTTTGCGATTTCTCCTGCTCAGAAAGACTTAGAAAGTTGATAATTGTGGGCAATGTTAGAAATGTCAGGAGAAACAAGAATTATGTAAAAGGATTGATGTAAGTCATTGTTTCAAGAGAAAGGGAGACTGGAGTGTAAAAAAGCGTTGTTTTTGGACTGCAATGAAGAAATGACTATGTTTTGCGATTTCTCCTGCTCAGAAAGACTTAGAAAGTTGATAATTGTGGGCAATGTTAGAAATGTCATGAGAAACAAGAATTATGTAAAAGGATTGATGTAAGTCATTGTTTCCAAGAGAAAGGGAGACTGGAGTGTAAAAAAGCGTTGTTTTTGGACTGCAATAAAGAAATGACTATGTTTTGCGATTTCTCCTGCTCAGAAAGACTTAGAAAGTTGATATTTGTGGGCAATGTTAGAAATGTCATGAGAAACAAGAATTATGTAAAAGGATTGATGTAAGTCATTGTTTATAGGAGAAGGGGAGACAGGAGTGTAAAAAAGCGTTTTTGGACGGCAATGAAGAAATTACTATATTTTGCGATTTCTCCTGCTCAGAAAGACTTAGAAAGTTGATAATTGTGGGCAATGTTAGAAATGTCATGAGAAACAAGAATTATGTAAAAGTATTGATGTAAGTCATTGTTTCCAGGAGAAAGGGAGACAGGAGTGTAAAAAAGCGTTGTTTTTGGACGGCAATGAAGAAATGACTATATTTTGCGGTTTCTCCTGCTCAGAAAGACTTAGAAAGTTGATAATTGTGGGCAATGTTAGAAATGTCAGGAGAAAGAAGAATTATGTAAAAGGATTGATGTAAGTCATTGTTTCCAAGAGAAATGGAGACAGGAGTGTAAAAAAGCGTTGTTTTTGGACTGCAATGAAGAAATGACTATGTTCTGCGATTTCTCCTGCTCAAAAAGACTTAGAAAGTTGATAATTGTGGGCAATGTTAGAAATGTCAGGAGAAACAAGAATTATGTAAAAGTATTGATGTAAGTCATTGTTTCCAAGAGAAAGGGAGACAGGAGTGTAAAAAAGTGTTGTTTTTGGACGGCAATGAAGAAATGACTATGTTTTGCGATTTCTCCTGCTCAGAAAGACTTAGAAAGTTGATATTTGTGGGCAATGTTAGAAATGTCAGGAGAAACAAGAATTATGTAAAAGGATTGAGTAAGTCATTGTTTCCAAGAGAAAGGGAGACTGGAGTGTAAAAAAGCATTGTTTTTGGACGGCAATGAATAAATTACTGTTTTGCGATTTCTCTTGCTCAGAAAGACTTAGAAAGTTGATAATTGTGGGCAATGTTAGAAATGTCATGAGAAACAAGAATTATGTAAAAGGATTGATTGTAAGTCATTGTTTCCAGAAGAAAGGGAGACAGGAGTGTAAAAAAGCGTGTTTTTGGACGGCAATGGAGAAATGACTATATTTTGCGGTTTCTCCTGCTCAGAAAGACTTAGAAAGTTGATAATTGTGGGCAATGTTAGAAATGTCAGGAGAAACAAGAATTATGTAAAAGGATTGATGTAAGTCATTGTTTCCAGGAGAAAGGAAGACAGGAGTGTAAAAAAGCGTTGTTTTTGGACGGCAATGAAGAAAATGACTATATTTGCGATTCTCTTGCTCAGAAAGACTTAGAAAGTTGATAATTGTGGGCAATGTTAGAAATGTCATGAGAAACAAGAATTATGTAAAAGGATTGATGTAAGTCATTGTTTCCAGAAGAAAGGGAGACAGGAGTGTAAAAAAGCGTTGTTTTTGGACGGCAATGGAGAAATGACTATATTTTGCGGTTTCTCCTGCTCAGAAAGACTTAGAAAGTTGATAATTGTGGGCAATGTTAGAAATGTCAGGAGAAACAAGAATTATGTAAAAGGATTGATGTAAGTCATTGTTTCCAGGAGAAAGGAAGACAGGAGTGTAAAAAAGCGTTGTTTTTGGACGGCAATGAAGAAATGACTATATTTTGCGGTTTCTCCTGCTCAGAAAGACTTAGAAAGTTGATAATTGTGGGCAATGTTAGAAATGTCAGGAGAAACAAGAATTATGTAAAAGGATTGATGTAAGTCATTGTTTCCAAGAGAAATGGAGACAGGAGTGTAAAAAAGCGTTGTTTTTGGACTGCAATGAAGAAATGACTATGTTCTGCGATTTCTCCTGCTCAAAAAGACTTAGAAAGTTGATAATTGTGGGCAATGTTAGAAATGTCAGGAGAAATAAGAATTATGTAAAAGTATTGATGTAAGTCATTGTTTCCAAGAGAGAAAGGGAGACAGGAGTGTAAAAAAGCGTTGTTTTTGGACGGCAATGAAGAAATGACTATATTTTGCGGTTTCTCCTGCTCAGAAAGACTTAGAAAGTTGATAATTGTGGGCAATGTTAGAAATGTCAGGAGAAACAAGAATTATGGTAAAAGGATTGATGTAAGTCATTGTTTCCAAGAGAAATGGAGACAGGAGTGTAAAAAAGCGTTGTTTTTGGACTGCAATGAAGAAATGACTATGTTCTGCGATTTCTCCTGCTCAAAAAGACTTAGGAAGTTGATAATTGTGGGCAATGTTAGAAATGTCAGGAGAAACAAGAATTATGTAAAAGGATTGATGTAAGTCATTGTTTCCAAGAGAAAGGGAGACTGGAGTGTAAAAAAGCATTGTTTTTGGATGGCAATGAATAAATGACTGTTTTGCGATTTCTCTTGCTCAGAAAGACTTAGAAAGTTGATAATTGTGGGCAATGTTAGAAATGTCAGGAGAAACAAGAATTATGTAAAAGTATTGATGTAAGTCATTGTTTCCAAGAGAAAGGGAGACAAGGAGTGTAAAAAAAGTGTTGTTTTTGGACGGCAATGAAGAAATGACTATGTTTTGCGATTTCTCCTGCTCAGAAAGACTTAGAAAGTTGATAATTGTGGGCAATGTTAGAAATGTCATGAGAAACAAGAATTATGTAAAAGGATTGATGTAAGTCATTGTTTCCAGGAGAAAGGGAGACAGGAGTGTAAAAAAGTGTTGTTTTTGGACGGCAATGAAGAAATGACTATATTTTGCGGTTTCTCCTGCTCAGAAAGACTTAGAAAGTTGATAATTGTGGGCAATGTTTAGAAATGTCAGGAGAAACAAGAATTATGTAAAAGGATTGATGTAAGTCATTGTTTCCAAGAGAAAGGGAGACTGGAGTGTAAAAAAGCGTTGTTTTTTGGACTGCAATGAAGAAATGACTATGTTTTGCGATTTCTCCTGCTCAGAAAGACTTAGAAAGTTGATAATTGTGGACAATGTTAGAAATGTCCATGAGAAACAAGAATTATGTAAAAGGATTGATGTAAGTCATTGTTTCCAAGAGAAAGGGAGACTGGAGTGTAAAAAAGCATTGTTTTTGGACGGCAATGAATAAATGACTGTTTTGCGATTTCTCTTGCTCAGAAAGACTTAGAAAGTTGATAATTGTGGGCAATGTTAGAAATGTCATGAGAAACAAGAATTATGTTAAAAGGATTGATGTAAGTCATTGTTTCCAGAAGAAAGGGAGACAGGAGTTTAAAAAGCGTTGTTTTTGGACGGCAATGGAGAAATGACTATATTTTGCGGTTTCTCCTGCTCAGAAAGACTTAGAAAGTTGATAATTGTGGGCAATGTTAGAAATGTCATGAGAAACAAGAATTATGTAAAAGGATTGATGTAAGTCATTGTTTCCAAGAGAAATGGAGACAGGAGTGTAAAAAAGCGTTGTTTTTGGACTGCAATGAAGAAAATGACTATGTTCTGCGATTTCTCCTGCTCAAAAAGACTTAGAAAGTTGATAATTGTGGGCAATGTTAGAAATGTCAGGAGAAACAAGATTATGTAAATACTTTAAAATTAAAGTCTTGTTTTT